>NW_027397078.1:32288119-32463875 GCF_003265705.2 Callorhinus ursinus
ATATATAAAATGTGTGTGTATATATATATATATAAATAAATGCAACATCCTAGGTCTCGCCCCAAACCTGCATCAGGATCCGCATTCTAACAAGATGACCGGGTGATTTGTATACACATAAAACTTTGAGAAGCACTACTCTATTACCAAACATTAAACAGACCACACAAACCTGGGTCTGATTGCTCTTTGTCAAATGCATGTATGTATTTATTACTCATCAGTTTCTTCCTCACATACGTACTAAGTGCTTATCGTGTAAAAAGGACGAAACAGACATGTATTCTACCTTCAAGGAGATCACGGTCTAGTAAGGGAAATGCAACATGTTCATAAATCATAGAGTCTAAGTTAGGGGCATCATATAAAGCTTGATGGAGGAAGCGGCATTGGATTTGGACTTGGAAAGAGGACACCTGGAGGAAGATACTTGAAAGATAAGTGACGTAGTTTGAACAAATGAATAATCTCAGTGTTAGATTTTCTCTAGCATTTGATGAATCAATTTTTTTCATATATTTAACAAATCTTTATTTAGCTCTTACTATTGCTATATGAATAAGACATCTCATTACTGCTGCAGTAGCCCTTACAACCCAGTGGGGAAGACAAACACTAAGCAAGTAATGACAAATAATTCGTTAGTGTCAGTGGTGATAAGCGCTGGGAAGGAGAAAAATGGGGTGCTGTGAATCCATGTGACCTAGGGACCGGACCCAGGTGGGAGGGGGTTGTGGGGGAGGTTTCCCTAAGAAGGTAACACTTGGCTAAGAAAGGCTTACCTGGACAGAGAGTGGAGGGCACTCCCAAGCAGAGGGAACAGCGTGGACCAAGGCCAGAGCAAGAAGAAATGAACAAAAGAGCAAACCAATGAAATGGATGTCCAGTAATACTCAGCTCTCCAGTGTTTTCCACTGCCTCCTGAACTGGTACAAGTAGCCTGGCCTTGAAGCTTCCAATCCTTCCTCTTTTTGGTTTGAGACAGTTATGGTGATAGACAATCTACATACCCTAAAACTTACCCATTCACCTGTTTCAAGTAAATCGATGATTTTTAGGAAACTTACTGAGTTGTGCAGCCATCATCTATGTAAGATCCCTTGTGCCCTTTTATAATTAACCCTCATTTCCACTCCCAGCCCTGGGTGGCCAATAATCTATTTTCTGTCTCCTGGTGAAATACCTAGGAGTGGAATGGGTTGGTTGTATGGTCAATTTATGTTTAACTTTTTAAAGAACTGCTGAACTCTTTTTCCAAAGGGCAGCACCATTTTACAATCCCATCAGCAACGTTCCCAACCAAAGTGACCCTCCCGCTGTTCTTTTCAGTGTGGCTTCTTGATATCCCCAAATCATGCCTCTGTTTGATCTTTGAATGTGTTACTTGACTAGATATTTTTGAGGAGGAGGGGGGATGGAAATTTAGAATTTAAATTATCAGGCGTACAGGAGGCCTTTGGTTTCCCCACAACACGGACACTTCCAAATCCCTCCTACAAACCCAGCCACCATACCTTTCCAAGCGTCTTGCCTGCCATTTTAGTCACACTTGGCCCAGATTGCTGACTAAGCCTGAGCTGGGGGAGCTGCTCCTGCTTCTTCGGGGGCAAGTGCCCCGGGAACTTAGCAATTAACAAAAGGAGAAATGGCTACTCTTCGCCTTACACTGCAGAGAACAGTATACATTTAAATAAGGAGACAATCTTGTACAAAGACTTTAAGCCTCATGTTTTAGAAACTGGCTGCGGTAGCCAGGACATCAGAGAATAATTTGTTATTTAGGAGTGAAATTGCTAACAGTATCGGATTAATTATCGCACACACGAATAAAAAGACAAAAGCAGAGACCGGGTAAGCCTGCTCCACTTCCTTCCTCTTGCTGAGTGCTTTCAAATTACTTTAGTTTTGACTAGGACTTCCACTAGAAAAGAGGAAGAAATTATGAGCAACTTATTTGGCAAACGTTTGGTAGTTAAAACTGTTGAAATCAATGGTTTAAATATAGATTTGGGACTCTATTTTACACTTGGCGATTTTAATTTTTATCTTCCCAAGCAGATAACATCAAGTTAATTATATAAAAATCAACCAGTGCAGAAAGTCTATTGGAGACCAACAGCCTTTCTTGACCCTTTGTAGACGTATCCCCCGATGAATTAGTTTTCAGATTTCAGCTGATGTTGAGTGGTTAGTACTCCCGCTTGCAATAGTGAAATGACCGTCTGCAATTTCTCAGCTATTTCAAACTAGATTTTAAATTATGAGGCTTAACGCATGCTTAGATAACTCTGAGTATTTGAGTAAACACTGCGTTTTTTATGATGAGCAAGTCATATGAGCCGTTTGGTGCCTTTCCTGCAATCCGGAGATTTGATATTTTCCTCCTGAGTTCTCAGTTGGATATTTTAAAAACATTCCTGAGATTGAATTAAAGCCTGTCAGAACTATGGATACATACATCGCTCTATGTTTATGGATGGTATTGAATGAAATTTGCCTCAATAAACAAAAATCCTTTCGCTACAGCATGATTTTTAAAACATTTAAAAAGCTGTTTGATCGGTTTCATTATTTTCATGTGGAAGCAACGCTGTAACAAAATTTTATTTCAAAGATGACATTGAATGTGAAGAAGTAACACTGTCAAACCAGAAAAGGCCATGAATAATCAGGAAAAGAAGAGGCTACTGACAAACGAGCCTTTAATGGAGAATCATCGCATTTCCAAGTTGCTTTGAGACATGAGCAATTATGCAGTTTCATTCCCAGATTTCCTAGATGAAGAAGCTGTGGCCTGCTGCTTAGACTGGATGCCTGTTCCACAAACCCTATCTTGGCTCTTCAAGCTTCCTCCTCCCCACGCTCCCTGAAAATTGCATTGATTTAAATTTCACAGAGAAGTGAGACATCATAGGTCACAAGCATCCTTGCTGTCTACAAACCCATGTCATTCTCTGCGAGCCTCCTATTTTGGAAGGTCATCCTCTCATCCATTGATCCATTTATCTCTGGAACTTAGGTCAAACCAACCCCTCCGCTTTATCTCTCCTGCATATGTGTTCAGTGTCTTCCTCTCTGGTGGCGCTTTCCCTCGGCTTAGAAATATGTTCAAGACTCCCCCGCTTTTATTAAACACACACACATTCATATCTGAACTTCCAAGCAAGATGACCTTCTCAATTCATGTTTTGAGATCTTTTCTAGTTCATAGCCGTGATAGGTAAAATAGAAAATTGATCAAGGGGTGCCTGGGTGGCTCAGTCAGTTGGACGTCTGCCTTCAGCTCAGGTCATGATCCCAGGGTCCTGGGATTGAGCCCCACGTCGGGCTCCCTGCTCAGTAGGGAGCCTGCTTCTCCCTCTACTCCCCGTTCATGCTCTCTCTCGCTATCTCTGTCACTCTCTCTCAAGCAAATAAATAAAATCTTTAAAAAAAATTGATCCAATGCTGGTAAACATCTGCAGGTGGCAAACATTGGCAGGAATGGTACCAAAACCAAGAAGCTGAAAAGATCAACACATTGTACACCCTAAACTTATACCAAGTTGTATGTCGTTATATCTCAATACAAATAAACTTTCAAAAAACATGAAGCTGAAGCTGCAGAACTGGGTCTGGAAGGCAGAGGCCCCTGAGAATTCAACCTCAGTGGGCAGTGTGCTCTGTGAGTGCGTTCCCTCAGCTCCCTGGAAGCCGAAGGAAGAGTTACCGCTCATTGCTGCCTGGAGCGTGTCTTCTCTGAAACTGTTTAACTAGGGGCAAAGGAGGAAGCAGATACTTCCTGGCAACCAGGACTTGAACTAAGCTGATCCGAGTCATAAATACTCAACAAGATTCTGGATTCAGGGCCCTGGGAGTCAGTGGGTGCAACCACAGAACTTCTCAATGAAGAAAGAATAGAGAGAAAGACAAACCCCCCCCAGTGAAGGTGAAACTACTAAACAAAATTCCAAAGCACATACGGGTAATTATTAGTAAGAGACAGCCAATAACACTTATCATAAGGTATAAGTCATATATATTAAAATAGAATTTGAAGAAATAAGTATATTTGGGACCCTCAAAGTGATAAAGGAATAATATAAGATAAAATGACAAATTAGGAGAAACATACAGAAATGAAACAAAAAGGAAGGAGAACGAAGGGGAAATATTTGAAATTAGAAATATGGTAATTGAAATGAAAAACTTACCAAAATAAACTCTAGGCTCACACAATTGGAAAATTGGTGATTGGGAAGATGAATCAATTAATTTAACACATTGAAGAGAGATGAAAGCACATTTAAGAGATGTGTGAGATCATTAAGAGCCTCCAATACATGTCTGATAAGTATTTCAAAAATAGAATTGAGACAATGTAATACATGGAATAATGAAAAATATAATGCCTGAAAAGATAAAGAATTGAAATTTGAAATGGCCTCAAGGTTCAAACTGCTGTGACAGTCTCCGTTACAACTTCTCTACCCTGCCGTTACAGACAATATGTAAATGCATGTGCTTGGTGTGTGCTGATAAAACTTTATTCATGAAACAGGCCGGTGGCAGGCTGAATTAGGCCAGGTGGCTGTAGTTTGACTGCCCCTGATCTAGAGTAGGAACCATTGTTTATATTTTCATGTATGTCCCTCCAGATATTTTGTATATATAATTTTACATATACAATTAACGATGGTTAATTGCTTATATATGCGTACATATATCATGTACATCATACACACATAAAAAGGCATCATAACTGAATCATACAAGACTTGGACCACACTTGCTCCTCTGGGCACCCACTTTTGGACAACACTCAGTACCCATCATTGTATCTAAAAACAAAAAAATCCTACTCCTAAAATACTGATGAATGATGCAGGTTTTAACTAAAGTTTCTGAGGGACGGTGGAGGAGGGTGGACATCACACCACTCAACATAAAGCTTCCTAAAGGCCCCATTTGCTCACCTGTCTTTCCCCGCTGTTCCTCCTCCTGCAGCAGGCAGCTGATCTCCACCTCTCTGTCCACCTTCCTCAGTACCATCCTGCAGCTGCCGTGGTCCCTCGGTGCCCCCCTCACCCGGCTCTAAAAGTCCCTTCAGCCCACATATTCCAGCTGCCCAGGAAAACAAAGATCCAGAAACCACAGGCTCGGCGGGAGAAAATCTAGGTCCCTAACAATGGACCGACCACTGTATCATTTCTCCAGCACGTTCCAGGCAGGAGCTCGATTCATTCTGTCCCAGTATACCTCTCCATCACTGGTTTTAATGACCACGTAGTATTTCATTGTATGTATGTATCATTGTTTATATAACCAAGCCCCTAATTTTAAACAATTCAGCTACCATACAGAAAATATTGTATTGGTGGGGAGCCTGGGTGGCTCAGTAGGTTGAGCGTCTGCCTTCAGCTTGGGTCATGATCCTGGGGTCCTGGGATCGGGCCCCACGTCGAGCTCCCTGCTCAGCGGGGAGTCTGGTTCTCTCTCTCCCTTTGCTCTCCACCCCTACCCTCCGCTCTTGCGTGCTCTCTCTCAAATAAATAAATGGAGAAAATCTTAAAAAAAAAAAGGACGAAAAATTTTTTTAAAAAAAAGAAAATATTGTATTGGCAGAGTCTCACAAATCCATGCATTGTTGTCAGCCAATACAGTTCGTGCAACTGTGTGGAAAGCAAATTTTCAACATAAACTTTAGAAGTGTATTTTATCAGAAAAAAAAGATGTCTTTGAAATAGTAAACAAGTTTTTCAAAAAAGGCTCAGGGTCTTAAAACCTTCCTTTTTGTGTGACTGCAGGCAGGGTCCCCAGGACTTTGTGGGTTAGTTTCTCAGATCACAGGAACAAAAGCCATTGTCATTGGCTCCTTTTTTTTTTTTTTAAGATTTTATTTATTTATTTGACAGAGCGCACGCGAGAGAGGGAACGCAAGCAGGCAGGGGGAGAGGGAGAAGCAGGTTCCCCACTGAGCAGGGAGCCCGATGCGGGGCTCGATCCCAGGACCCCGGGATCATGACCTGAGCCGAAGGCAGACGCTTAACGACTGAGCCACCCAGGCGCCCCTGTCATTGGCTCCTCTCATAAAATAGTACGATTTTGAAATTTGTATTCCTTTCCTGTGGCTCCTGTACCAAATTACTATAAAGTGGGTGGCTTAAAACAATAGAAATGTATTCTCTCGGAGTTCTGGAATCCAGAATTGTGAAATCAAGGTGTTGGGAGGGCTGTGCTCCTTCCAAAGACTCTTGGAGAGAATCCTTCCTTACCTCATCCAGCTTCTGGGGGCTCCAGGCCATTTCTGGCTTGTGGCTGCATTCCTTTAACTTCTGCCTCCGTCTTCACAGCACTTCCTCTGTGCCCATGTCTTCCCCTCTCTGTCTCTTATAAGGACATTTTGCCTGTGTATTTAGGGTCCACCTAGATAATCCAAGGTGGTCTCATCTCATGATCATTAACTTCATTACATCTGCAAAGATCCTTTGCCCAAATAAAGTCACATCCCCAGGTCCTGGGGGTTAGTACGTGGACATATCATTTTGAAGTCCACCATTTAACCCACTACAATATTGTTTTTAAATGTCCTGAGAACCCGAGGGGAATAATTCCTTTGATTCAATCATAAATGAGCAGAATGTGAATCAAAAATACTAGTATTCTTCCTAGACACTGGTGTACATTTGAATAATTTCTCTAATTTCTTTTCAGCTCTATTTACATCTTTAAGTGTCAGCAGTGAGGGTTATCAAGACAAACTAAAACTTCAGTAACTGGCTTTGAAACCAGTGTTTTTGGTTTTTTTGTTTTTAAAGCGGGCATCTCAGTCAACATTAGAATGGTCCGAACAGCAGATTAGGGCAGCTTCTGGTTTAGAGGAACTGCTGCGAATCACACACTTTGAGGACTGGAAGCTGTGGAGATGCCGAATGAAGCTCAAAAGTGTGACCAGCACAGACTCTCGCTCAGCATCCCATCGGGCCACCAGGTTTGCGGCAACTTTCTATGACATTGAAACCCTAAAAGGTAGGTGTGTGTGCGCGCATGCGCGCATGTAAGTGCCTATGTGTGCACACGCACGCATGCGTGTAAGCCAATTCTTGCTCTCTATCAGCTACCAACACATGTACCAGTTTCTTCCAAAGGTTTCAGTAGGGCAGGCACGTGTCCAGGAGAAGAAAAGGGTGTCTTTAATTTCATAGCTTTGGTGTTAGCAAAGAATCCTGGTTTCCTGTGTTTACTCTATAGAGAAATATATTCAGTATGATTTTGAGATCTAAAACTGACACAAAAGAACACTTCAGAATTCAGAAATATATTGAACTCAGAGATGTGAGTGCAAAACAAACCCAGAAAGACCATTCTTAATAGAAAAAAAAAAATCACTGGGCTTACTTAAAAACATAAAACAACCTAGGTGTTCATCAGCAAGGAGCATTCTACTGCCATACCTACATGAGTAAAAACCAATAGATTAGGCATGGCTTTTATATTCCTTCAAAATTCTGTGATTTTTTTTTTGTAGTAAAAATGAAAAGTAGAAGTTGGAAGCTGAGTTGTAATATTGCATACGGAGATTACTAGGCGATGGAGGTGGGAAATCCTCTAGACGAAAGAATCCGAACTCCAGACAGGAAATAACCTAATTTGAAATAAGGGGGATGATTGTTCCCTAGTAAGGTATGGAGGTTCTTTATAAGAAAACCATTGTCGGGCGCCTGGGTGGCTCAGTGGTTAAGGGTCTGCCTTCGGCTCGGGTCATGATCTCGGGGTCCTGGGATCGAGTCCCGCATCGGGCTCCCTGCTCCGCGGGAAGCCTGCTTCTCCCTCTCCCACTCCCCCTGCTTGTGTTCCTGCTCTCACTGTGTCTCTCTCTGTCAAATAAATAAATAAAATATTTAAAAAAAAAAGAAAACCATTGTCATATATGTACTGTGCCATACCGGAATGAAGCTTGCCAAGGAAAGTTGTGTGGCCTCTGATTAGGCATCTAACTTTTTGGATGACATAGCAACGCAACACAAGAAGCCAATGAGGCATTGTTGATCTAGCATTTGAGACTTGATTAACATATGATTATCTAGTAACAGATTGTATCTATCCCATAATGCAAATTGACCACTAAGCCAAAGTTAGTTTTTTTCTTTTTTCTAAAATTATCTTTTTTCCATTTGTAAAAAGATGATCATGTTGCACAGGCCCCTGTTGTCAGCTGTGGGGAAGGCTGAGCGTAGTTGGGATAAATCCCTCGGCAGCACGGCGGGCAGGAGTGTGAAGGGGATTCTTTGTGCTCGTGTGCAAGACCGTGTGTCTAAGTGAGTTGAGACAGCTGGCACTCTGGCCTAGAACCCACTGTAGCCCGGAGGTTTGAAGCTCTAGTTGTTTCTGTGTCGTGAATTGGCATGGACTTCATGGAAATAAAGGGGTCAGACCTCACCTGGAGATCCAAGGTCTTAACCACATTCCCTGTCTGAAAGTGTGAGGTGAGCCTGGAGATAACTCTGTGAGAATGGAGAGAAACAAGCATTTACCATACAACCAAGACTAGGCGATTAAAAAAAAAAAAAAAAAGTCAGTGACATTGACATTCTCTAATAAATATAAAAATATATTTTTAAAGATTTTATTTATTTGAGAGAGAGAGAGCACACGTGCACGTACACGAGTTGGGGGGAGGCGCAGAGGGAGAGGGAGAAGCAGGCTCCCCGCTGAGCAGGGAGCCCCACTGTGATGCGGGGCTCGACCCCAGGACCCCGGGATCATGACCTTGAGCCAAAGGCAGACGCTTAACTGACTGAGCCACCCAGGCACCCAAAAATATTTTTTTAAAAAACATAAAAATATGGAATTTTGCCAACTCTAAAATGTCTCTTATTACATGGGGGATCATCTGAAGTGATTTACTAAGTTAGAAGCGGTAAATAATCAAATCGATGTGCTACACCAATTGTAATTTGTTATCAACTCTCCCTCATGTGTTTTGGGGTGATTCCCTGAGGCAGAGCGGTCCTGCTGGGCAGTAGGAAAGGATAGCAGAGTTAGGAAGCTTTTAAGCAGTGGCATTAGTCATAATTCCACACAATTTTGATTAAAATCTTACCACTCCGACTTGCAAAACTTAGTTTTACAAAAAAGCAAATGGAAGGGAACATTTAAGTAGAATTTTAAACAATGTTTTCATAAGTTGACTACTTGTTTTTCCCAGGATTCGTGATTAATAACAGTGAATTAAGTAATACTCATATTAATGCCTAATTGGGTAATTTATCTCTCATGGTTACAGCCTTTAGGCTCTTTATATAAATATTCATAATTGGAAATTTAAAAGGGTCTCTTGTGTTAGAAGATTTTATGATGAAAAAACAAATTTAGGGCAAATTGTGTGGTGTATGCAGTGTTTCTCAGGTGGCCAAACATCTTGTCTTTTGTGTTTTCAGTGACCGAAGGAGCAACTTCTGAGGAATATTAAGATGGGGGGAGGAATAAAGATATGGAAAGGTGTTTTAAGGGAATAATTTAGACCCTTGGGTCGGATCTCCAACAATAATACCGTATCTGTATACTTCGAGCACAAGTTCTCTTTGTCCTTTCTAGTGGAAACATGTTCACATCTGTGGGAACTCAGAATAATGTGGGAAGAGATCAGTATAAACTTGAAGATGGGGTGAAAATGGAGAGGAGTTTCTCTATTGCTGCATAACACATTACCCTCAAACTTAGCTGCTTGAAGCAACATTTTTTTTTTTTTTTTTTAATCTCACAGTTTCTGTGGGTTAGAAATACAGACATGGCCTAGCCGGGTGTCTCTCCTTCAGAATCTCTCCAGAGGCTGCAGTCAAGGTGTCATCTTGGGCTGCAGGCGGCTTCTCAAGGTTTAATCCGGGCAGGATGTGTTTCCCAGTTTACTCAGAGGTTGTTGGCAGAACTCAGTTCCTCACAGGCCGTTGAACAGAGGGCCCCAGTTCCTCACAGGCTGTTGGCCAGAGTGGGCTCTCAGTTCCTTGCCATGTGGACCTTTCCAACATTGTCTCTTTTTCTTGTTTCCCTCAAATTAGCCAGAATGGCCAGAATATTGCTCCTGCCATCAAATAAAACTGACCTATTTCATTATTTTACTTAAACACCGGTATTGGGCACTCGCACATGAGAAAACCCTCGCTCGAGGAAAGATTAGTTCCACTGAAATTTCCGTTCATATAATTTGTTTGCCTTGAATCCTACCGTAGTTACTTAAGCAACCAGCAGGAATGTGTTTCTTGACGGTGCGAAGACCTACCCACACCTGACTTCAGGTAGAAGAAAGCTATCCAGCTGTGTCCTTAAATTGCTTAACAAATGACACTTACACGTTATTTCTTTACATGCTTCCGTTTACCTCCTTATTATCCAGCTTGTCCAGATGTACCCAATGTCGTTTTATAGGGAGATGGTGTTCTTTCCCAGAGAAGGTACTGTGTACGTGGGAAGGGGCACAGATTTGGGGTTTAATTTGTCTGAAAACAGTCTTTGGCTAAGGGATTGACAAGTTATCCATCTCGTAAGATAACTGGCACCACACATGTGAACATGACCGTGTCCAGCACAACCCCGGCGCGTGCTGGGCCAGTTCCGGGGCCGGCCCCCATGAGCTTCCTCTCTGCAGTGATAGATGAGGAATGGCAGCGGACCCAGTGCAGCCCCCGAGAGACGTGCGTGGAGGTGGCCAGCGAGCTGGGGAGGAGCACTGACACCTTCTTCAAGCCGCCCTGTGTGAACGTGTTCCGGTGCGGCGGCTGCTGCAATGAAGAGAGCCTCGTCTGTATGAACACCAGCACCTCCTACGTTTCTAAGCAGGTAGGAGGGCATCCGCCACTGTGCCCCGCTCCGAAGGCCCCAGGACAAGCGTGTTGACACTCACCGGTTTAAATGCCCTTGTGGGCACCATCTCATTTAATCCCCGAAACAAGCTCAAAGGGTATCCTTTTTTTTTTTTTTTAAAGGTTTTATTTATTTATTTGACAGAGAGAGAGATAGCGAGAGCAGGAACACAAGCAGGGGGAGCGGGAGAGGGAGAAGCAGGCTCCCCAGCGAGCAGGGAGCCCCATGTGGGGCTCGATCCCAGGACCCTGGGATCATGACCTGAGCCGAAGGCAGACGCCTAACGACTGAGCCACCCAGGCGCCCCTCAAAGGGTATCCTAATATCCTCCTCTGTAGATGAGGAAACTGAGCTCAGGGAGCTAATCTGTGGCAGAGCTGGGACTCAAATCCCGGTCTGTGGGACTCCAGGGCCTGAACTCTTTATCAGCCCCTGGTCTCTCTGATGCTGTAATGTCAAGAATCAGAAAATCATACGGGAGTTAACTAGAACAGACCATAAAAGGAATGAAGACATCTGCACTGTCTCGTGTATTCGTTGGGTTCTGTGTTGTTCAAGTGAGAAGAGGTGGACGGGTGGTGTGGGCAGGGCTATGGGAAGGAGGGAGGGCTGGTGAAGTGCCCAGTGCTAGCAAAAGCGGTGAGCTGTTGCCACCCTTGGGCCAAAGAGGCTAGGGGCTCGAGCAGTTTCAGGAACCCAGAGAGAACGGGGAGACGAGAGCTGCTGGACCAGTTGGAGGCGTGGCGGCAAGGAGTTGGGGGCACGGGGTGGAGGAGGCAAGAGGACCGACAGATGCAGACGTGGAGGTCAGCATCTTGAGACCCAGAGCCCGGTGGGGAAGGAAGGAGGGAGGGCGGCATCTCTGGGGGGGCAAATGGAGCGCATCTAGCACAAAAGATCTTTGAAAGTTAGTCTGTAGTCCCCATGAAAGAAATAATTCTTCCCTCTCCCTCTTGTAAAATCTCTTTTGCCCAGTAGGTAAATTCTCTTTTCTATCACTACCGTATTGTTGTCAAATGTAAGAAATGTTGCATTGAAGAGCAGTAATCACAAACTTATGAAAACATATGAAAAGGCTGTAAGTCCAACTACATTCCTTTTGGTTCTGTGTTGCACATTCCTCGTGCATGTTGATGTATTCATTCAGTTGTCACATTGACCTATGCAGTCTGTTCTCTGATTGTGAACAGAGGTAGTATAATAAAATTACATATGCAACGAATATATCCATGGTAGGAAATTATCTTTTTTTATAAAAAATATTTTAGGGGCGCCTGGATGGCTCAGTTGGTTAAGCGACTGTCTTCGGCTCAGGTCATGAATCCAGGGTCCTGGGATGGAGCCCCGCATGGGGCTCCCTGCTCGGCGGGAAGCCTGCTTCTCCCTCTCCCACTCCCCCTGCTTGTGTTCCCTCTCTCGCTGTCTCTCTCTCTCTCTGTCAATTAAGTAAATAAATAAAATATTTTTAAAAAAATGTTTTTTAGAGATGGCACCAGGAAGGGGAGGGGCAGAGGGAGAGGGAGAGAGAGAATCTTAAGCAGGCCCCACGCCCAGTGTGGAGCCCGACGCCAGGCTCGATCTCACGACCCTGAGATCATGACCTGAGCTGAAATCAAGAGTCAGACGCTAAACCAACTGAGCCGCCGGGGGCACCTCCACCCGTTTACAGAGGAAAATTATCTTAATTGGATGGGAAGAATGGAATGCTGATTTGTTTGATAATAGGTTAACTTATCCTTAATTTTGTTCCCCCTACCTCCTAAAATATCCCACAAACTGTTGAGTTTCTTTTTCTAAATTCTTTTAGAGAATCTTGGAACTTGTAAAAATTCTGACCTCTTACTATTTGACAGTCGGGGGGGAAATGACATAAGTATGGCTAAGCATCAACTGTCAGTAGAAGCAAAGCTCGCATAATGTAAGAGGCTTTGGTTCACGACCATGTTGTTCCCTAAAGCATAGCTGAAAAATTTCGCAAGAATACGAAGTTTATGCAAGGTAAATACTCTAAAAACATTCTCTTACTTAGACTCATAAAGGGTCCATTACATATCAAAAGGTCAGAATAAACACAACTTTAATGGATTGTTTCCACTTAACAGATAGTTGAGTACTTTGTTTTGACTGTTGCACTCAACAAATGATTAAAAGAATGTACTTAAGTGTGAGTCTACAGCAGTTTTCCTTTCCAAATATGCACACTTGAACATTTTAGTGGCTTGAAAAAAACTACCTCTCACCCCAAAGTTATGGGCTATCTGATGAAATACATCTTTGAAACTAAGTGAATAAATGAATACTCTGTGTAGTAGAATGGGGATTGAATGAACAGAACACTAAAATCAAGTTCAGATTTATCCATAGAACCAGTCTAAAAACAAAGTAATTGACATTTCTCTGAATTCTACTTGGCAAGATCCCACCTTGCTTCTTCGGGTCATGGACATTTTGTTCCAAAAAGTAATAAGGCATATTCTTAAGAGTATGAGCTCTGGCTCTAGAGCAGACTGCCTGAATTCAAATCCCCTCTCTTCCAATAAATAGTTATGTGGCCTTAGGCAAGTTATGTAACCTCTCTGTACATCTGTTTCTCCACCTGTAGAATTGGAGGTGGATAAAGAAAAAAACCCACCCTGCAATGTTGTTATAAGGGGTAAATGAATTAATATAAAACAGGACCTGGCATATAGAAACATAGAAAGAATGATATTCATGTTACCTATAATTATTTGGTTGGGCACGATGATCTTGTATCAGTCAGGTATTACTGTGTAATACACACTCTAAAACTTCGTGGTTTCAAACAGTAATGACTTATTCTTACCCATGTATTCAAGGGTCAGTTAGTTTCGAGTGGGCTCAGTTGGGCTTGACTCCAAGCTACAGGTTAGGTGCAGGTCTGTTCCTTGGGTCTCCCATCCCTTCGGCCAGCACACCTGCCAAATCATGCTCTTCTCATGGCTACAGCATACGCAGGAGATGATGAGCCCACAAAGCCACACACAGTTCAAGTTTATAGTTGTGTCATGTCTGCTAACATCCTGCTGGCCAAAGCAAGTCACGTAGCCAAGTCCAAAGGACTGAAAAGGAAAGAAAGGACGCAATAATCTATTCACCATGGTCTCAAAGAAACTTCATAGCTATAATTTCATGTAGTCCGTATAATTTACACTCACATTTCAAATAGGAGCAGGGACTAACAGTGCCTTTTACAGGGGTACCAGTGACACCGAAAAGTTAAGAGATTTGGTCAAGCTTAAATATTTGGTAACGTTGCGTAAGCCCCCGGTCTCCTGACTCCCAGCCCAGCATCCTTTCTGTCATGCCAGCCCTTATCCTTATTAGTTCTATTGTTAATGGACAGCTTTGCTAAAGTCACTACCATAAAGGACAAAGGCAAAAATGCAGGCTATAGAAATTATTATCTAACAATATATATGTGTTATGGTTCTTTCTCTCTTCTAGCTCTTTGAGATATCAGTGCCTTTGACTTCAGTACCTGAATTAGTGCCTGTTAAAGTTGCCAACCATACAGGTTGTAAGTGCTTGCCAACGGCTCCGCGCCACCCATACTCCATTATCAGAAGATCCATCCAGATCCCAGAAGAAGATCAGTAAGCACTTATTGTATTCAGTTATGTTTGTTCTTGCGTTTGCTAAAGTTGTATGTGGAGAATACTTCATTAATTAGGTGTTAGATGTATATTGCAGTAGGACCAAAAAGCTCAGTGGTTACGAACTTACCCATCTACTTATAGACACCTTTGTTCTATTTTTAAATTATTTTATTTATTTATTATTTATTTATTTATTTTGGAGAGAGAGTGCGTGTGCGCATATGAAATCAGGGGGTGGGATAGGGTTCGGAGGGGCAGAGGGAGAAGGAGAGAGAGAATCTTAAGTGGGCTCCATGCCCATGCCCAGTGCAGAGCCTGATGTGGGGCTCGATCTCGCCACCTGAGATCGTGACCTGAGCCGAAATCACGAGTCAGATGTTTAACCAACTGGGCTACCCAGGCGCCCCTAGACACCATTGTTCTTCTTCTTTTTTTTTTTTTTTTTAAGATTTATTTATTTATTTTAAAGAGAGAGTGAGCATGGGTGGGGGGAGGAGCAGAGGGAGAGGGAACGAGAAACTCAAGCAGACTCCAAGCTGAGCATGGAGCCACACGCGGGGCTTGATCTCACGACCCTGAGATCGTGACCTGAGCCTAAAACAAGAGTCATGCTTAACTGACTGAGCCACCCAGATGCCCTGAAACCTTTGTTCTTAATATGCATAGTCCAGTGCAGCAGTTGTACAACTCTACTACAGCCTCAACTTTGGCTCATGTCCCTATTCCAGAACAAGCATTACATGAAACTCATTTCCGGCTGTTTATCCTTTTAACTCCCAAAACTGGGGGAGGGGGGAGGTTCCCAAAGTCCCTGAGAGTGGCAAAACTCTCTGCATCTGGTGACTTTTCTGACTTTCCTCTTAAGAGTACCAAATGGAAAAGTCTTATTTTAAATTAAAATGGCTTAAAATTAGTTTGACTTTGAAATTTCCTGAGAGTAATCTGTGGTTCTTTATGAGACAAATTATGACGCCCTGGTGTCCTGAAATCAAAGGTAAGAATCACTGATCTGAGGCGGGGGGGAAGAATTCCGTAAAGAGAAACAAAGGGCAAATGCCAGTGAACGAAAACCTAAAGTAACTAAGTTAGATACTTAGATCTTGCAAAAGTGGAGCAGTCAAAGTATTGGGTGGGTGGCAAGTGGAGTGAGCTGGTGCTTATGTTAGTTATTACCGAGCCAAAAAGACACTTCTATTGCTCTCAAGCAAAAAAGAAAGCTCCTATAAAAAGAACATTTATCCTCAGGTTGTTCCTGCTGTCCTCGCCAGTGTTCTTTTCTCCATTTTATTTTATTTTTAAAGATTGATTTATTTATTTGAGAGAGGAAGAGAGAGCATGTGTATGGGCCAGGGCGAAGGGCAGAAGGAGAGAGAATTTTAGGCAGGTTCCACGTCCAGCGTGGAGCCTGACACGGGGCTCGATCTCATGACCCTGAGATCACGACCTGACCCGAAATCCAGAGTCGGGTGCTCAACCGACTATGCCACCCAGTCGCCCCTTATCTCCATTTTAAAGAAGGTAGTGCTTAAGAGCTATGTCAGGACAATGTTTACTTTTGGTAAATAAGCTCTGTCGACAGCTAATTTGCACCGTTTTAACAGTAGTCTTCTTCAAAAGATTATAAATGTCCAAAATTACAGTTTAGTTTCCTAATAGAATATTTGTGCTTACAGAATTACTATCTAATCACACACGGTTCATAAATGTGGATTAAGCTCCTTAAAAATCTTAACTCTTCTCCACTCAGAAATCAACATTTTTTTTTTAAAATGCCCCAAAGGTATGATTGCCCTTGAAAGGTTTTAAATCTGGCTTATTGTTTTCTTTTCCTAGCTGTTCCCATTCTAAGAAACTCTGTCCTATTGACATGCTGTGGGATGGCGACAAATGTAAATGTGTTTTACAGGAGGAGAATCCACTTGTTGGAATGGAAGGTAATGATAACAGTAAGGAAATAATAATAGTAATAATAAAAATAACAATTGTAACTAACATCTATTGAGTGCTTACTATGACCCGGCAATGTTGTAAGCCTTTTAGATGTATTAACTCATTTAATCCTCACAACAATCTGTAATGTACTATTATTACCCCTTTCTTTTTGCAATGACAAAATGGACACACCAAGATGTCTCGTCATTTTCTCCAGATTATACAGCTAAGAGTGATAGAAGCAGTCAGGTTCCAGAGCCCTCTGTGTTCTCATTATACAGTTAAGTCTACCGATGCATGACTCTGCGTTTTAATCTTGAAGAAAAGCCCAGTGATTAGAGCATCCCACAGCATTGGATTTGAAAGGCACTGGTAGCCTTTCATGAAAGCCACTTCAGAGCTAAACACTAGTCAACCACATTTTACTTAATTGATTTGTATAAAAGTCTCACAGGAACATAAAGTAATTTTAGACTTGTTGGTTTCTTTCAACGGTGGCATGTGAAAACAGGCCAATTATTTGAGAAAAAAAAAGGGGGGAGTAGGAGAAAACTTTTTCTGAAACTAGGGCAAAGTAAAAGCAAAACATGGCTAGCTATTGGGCTAAGAGGAGTTGGGAACCAAATGTCGTCACGGCTCAGAAGTCGTAATGCTGTCTTGTTTGGTGATGACTCTTTGGCTGAAAATGAATGCATTGTTAAAATTGATTTCCCGGAGAACTTGACAGGATTCCACTGAAAAAAATCACAAGGAGTCGTGCACTTTGAACCTTGCTTGTTTTAAACTATGATCTACAAGCAAGACTCTGTAAGGACTAAACTCTATGCAATACTGTCCTAGAAACCATAAATAACGGTCTATTTTCTAGACTTCTGTCTCTCAGCTTCCTTCTGAATGCTTTCATGAAAGCTCATGCAGGTTTTGAATGTCATCTACATCCTTCCCTCCAAGTGTTCAGATTATCCTCTGCTAGAATATACCTCAGTCATGGAGAAGCCTGCCACCCACCGAGGCAGCCCAGTTACCCTGGGCACACTCCTGTTGGTTAGTAAGCTATACTGAACCTCAGTCTCTCTCTCCAGAACAGGACTGTTCAATGGAACGACAGTGAGAGTCATGTATGTAACTTACACTTTGTAGTACTCACATTAAGAAGGTCAAAAGGAACAAGTAAATTTAATTTTTATATATTTTTATTTAATCTAACATCAAAATAGAATCATTTCAACATACGATCAATATACAGTTAATAAAGGAGATATCCTGGGGGGGAGGGACTCAGCTGGTGCACGTGTGTGCTGAGGAAAAGAGAGCAGAACTCTGAGCAGGGCAAACATGAGGGCTCAGGACTGGAAGTGAGAGAAGGTAGCATGTCAGTGTGCTAAAAAAAAGCTCAGCGTGGTGCGAACATAACGGGAGAGGGCTGGGTAGATGTGAGAGAAGCTGGAGAGGTTCACAGGGGACCTTGGGCACCTTGTCCCAGAGACTGGATGTGATGCTAAGGGCAAAGGGAAACCTTTCAACTGGTTCAAGCCGGAGAGTGAGAGCACCAATTAGAATTTTTTTTTAAAGATTTATTTATTTATTTTAGAGAGAGAGAAAGAGCACGCACATGAGTTGGGGGAGGGGCAGGGGGAGAGAATCTTCAAGCAGACTTCCCGCTGAACACGGAGCCCAACATGGGCTCTAGCTCATGACCCATGAGTTCCCGAACCATGAGCTGAAACCAAGAGGCGGACACTTAATGGACTGAGCCACCCAGGCACCCCATGGCAGCACCGATTTGAATTTTAACACACTCCACCAGTGACAAGGTCGAAGAGGATGTGTTGGCCCAGGGCAGGAAAGGCAGCAGGGGACTTTGGGGGAAGTTGTAGCAGTGATGGAAGTGAGAGGCATGGGGTAGCTAGATCACGGTCACTCCTCCAGTGGCCTCGTCAAACTGATGACATATACTGAGTTTACTGTTCACTAAACACCCTTTTCACATTATGTGGCTGTTACGCCAACTGCCTTTTCTCCATCTACAATGTCTTTTCTTCCCTGAATGAGCGAGCACGTGTGGGTTAGTGAATCCAAGACCAGTTCAATTTCATCTCACTGGATTCAGGTCATAGCTTTAAAGTGTTACAACAAACAATACCAAAAGAGAGAAAAGAAAAATTGGAGAGTCCTCATTTTCTATTTTAAATTCTTCCAGATAGCCACAACTTCAAGAATTTATTTGGAAAAAGTCCATGAGCTTATTGAGAAAAATGATGAATGAAACAAGGCTGGGAACAGAACTCATGGCATACCATCATCAACCTCCCTAGGATTGAAATCAATATATAATACTTCAGGGTATCACCCTTAGCTAGTTGCTGCTTCACTCAGTTCTCCTACACCCAGTCTCTGTTGCTTGTTTTTTTTTTTTTTTTTTTAAGTAATCTCTACACCAAAGTGGGGCTCAAACTCGTGACCCTGAGATCAAGAGTCACATGCTCTACCACCTGAGCCAGCCAGGTGCCCCAGTCTCTGTAACTTTTAATTAATCCCTATAGGGATTCAAACCAGCCTCTGCCAACTACCTTGCTATAGCTCAACAAACACCTAGGGGACTGTTTCCCTAAAGCACCGGAAGGGCACTGGTTCTACCGGAAGTGGTCTGAATGAATCTCTACTGCCACCCAGTGAATCATGCTAGTCTTTTAAGAGCTATTTAACTATCCTTTAACAATCTGTTTTGTTTTGTTTTGGTTTTTAGTTTTTATTTTAATTCCAATATGGTTAACATACACTGTTATAGTAGTTTCAGGTGCACAATACAGTGATTCAGCAATTCTTTTGAATTCCACATCACCTGGTGCTCATCACAGAGAGTGCCCTCCTTAATCCCCATCACCTGGTTCCCCCATCTCCCCACCCACCTCCCCTCTGGTAACCATTAGTTTGTTCTCTAGAGTTAAGAGTCTGTTTCTTGGTTTATCTCTCTCCCTCTTTTTTTCCTCTTTGCTTGTTTTGTTTCTTACATTCCACATAAGAGTGAAATCATAAGGCATTTGTCTTTCTCTGACTTATTTCACTTAGCTTTATACTCTCTAGCTCCATCCATGTCGTTGCACATGGCGAGGTTTCATTCTTTTTTATGGCTGAATAATATCCCACTGTATACATATATACCACTTCTTCTTCATCCATTTATCAATCAGTGGACAATTCCAGACTTGAAGTTATATTATTAAGCTGTAGTCATCAAAACAGTATGGTACTGGCACAAAAATAGACACAGAGATCAATGGAACAGAATAGAAAACCCAGAAAGGAACCCACAATTATATGGTCAATTAATCTTTGACAAGGCAGAAAAGAATATCCAATGGGAACAACCTATTCTCAACTTGCCCCAAAGTGGCATATGCCTCATTGGCATATGGCTTACAAAGCTCACCTTTCTCCTCTTCACGCAATTCCAAGAATCTCCCCAGATCTAGCCTTCCAACACCTTTTCCGCCTGGTTCCTTGAATATCATCAACCACAGAGCCGTTAAAACTATGACGTTAGACAACATGAGATTGCCATTTTGATATACTATCAGCAGTCAGATATTGACAAGAACGTATGGTTTAACTCAATGTCTTGGAACGATGGCTGGGATTCTTCAGAGTCTTCATACATCAGCCTGTTTCAGGACCCTTTTATTACAGCAGATGAACTCAACATTCATCACGTGCCTATTTTATGTCAGAATGGTGAGCTCTGATTCCTATAACCTTTAGCATTTTTAATTCATAGAGGAAATAGACAAATGTAAACAGTGCAAGAAAGGACAGGGTGGAAATACGCACAGGGTAAGGGCACTTAGCTAAACTTGTAGAAGTTGGGAAAGATACCTGGGGAGGTACCTGATGGGCAGGGAGAAGGGCAAGGCCAAAAGCATGGAGCTGAGAGACCCTGGCATATCGGGGGAACAAAAAGTAGTATAATTTGGTATGGATGGAACATAGGATACATATGAAGTGGGGGACAGGGGAGAGGGAGAGAGAGGAGCCTGGGAGGTTAGTAAGATCTAGTTTATGGAGGGTCTCATATGTCCTGGTGGGAAGATAGTCTTTTATTGGGAAACTTTTAAGGAACTTAAAGCAGTAGAGCGATGTGATTAGATTTGCATTTGATAATATTGTGGAAAATGGATTGAAGGGGTAAAACTTGTGATGGCAAGATCTGTGAACCTTCAAGAATGCTCAAGTGTCACAGTCAAGTTCTTCCAAGTTTCTATCTCTTCCATTTCCTGCACTGAATGTCAACTTGATGATCAGAATTGGACATGGAGTGGTAGTTACCCAATTGCTGTGTACACTTTCTAGAAGAAATAGCTGTCAACTCAGTGTGTCAAAAACCTCTCAGACCCTCCTCTCAGCTGAACGTATTCTTCCAACAGATGTCTGTGGAATCAGAGTTTATCATCACTGTTGTATCTTTTATAACAGCATTGTGGTCCGTGGTGAGGAACTACATCACGGTTTCTGTCCACAGCCTGGAAGGTCTGAGGTGTATTTCTATCATGCCTATACCTCTGTTCCTCCCTCCTTTTAATCTTCGTCTAAAAAACTGGGAAGGACCAGACTCATAATTCTTAGCTAGCCTATGTTTTCTTCCTAATACTTGGTTGTGAAAGTTTGCATTTTGTACCAAGTCACCAACCAAAAAATCTCTTTAAAAATGCTATCGAAAATAGTCAGCTTATAGCCTCTTTCTCACCAACTTAAGAGAACACATGAATTCAGTGTTTGTATTATGAAATCAGAGGTGAACGTCCTTCACCACGTGAAAAGATGAGGGAGCAAGAATCTACAGGAAAGGGGGTTAGGAGAACCCCAGTTATTTTTAGAATAATGGAAAGTACACAGCCGCTTCGATGCCACTTATCTGTGCTGCAGCCATTTGAGCAACCCTTCTCTGTTTCCGTTTAGACCACTCTCATCTCCAGGAACTGGCTCTCTGCGGGCCGCACATGAAGTTTGACGAAGATCGTTGTGAGTGTGTCTGTAAGACGCTGTGTCCCAGAGATCTCATCCAGCACCCAGAAAACTGCAGTTGCATGGAGTGCAGAGAGACCCTGGAGAGCTGCTGCCAGAAGCACAAGATATTTCACGCAGAAACCTGCAGGTCAGAGGCATTTTCACTTTTATCGTCATTTGACCCACTGACACTGAATGTGAATGCCCTTCCGATTTGGTGAGATTCCTTCTTAAAGCATTGTTCGCAGTGCCCAAGCCCCTTTTCTGGATAGTAAAACAGAGGTTTGGCAACTGAGGACGAAGTGAGAGTATATAGAGTGATGATTAAGTGTGAAAGCAAGACAATCCTGGGGCGCCTGGGTGGCTTGGTTATGCGGCTGACTCTTGGTTTCAGCTCAGGTCCTGATCTCGGGGTCCTGGGATCGAGCCCCGTGTCAGGCTCTGCGCTCACTGGGGGGTCTGCTTGAGACTCTCTCTTTCTCTCTCCCTCTCCTCCTCTCAAATAAATAAATAAATCTTAAAAAAAAAAAAAAAAGGAAATCCTGCCTGCTATTGCTGGGTATGGATCTTCAGCAAAAAGTTAATTGATGAGATTTAAACAATTATTTGGGGGGTGAGTTTCAGATCAGCAGACTCTTTGGTTTGATCTCTCTCCATATATGTCCACCTACCTATGTTTGTTTTTTCTTTGAAGAAGGGGCTGGCACTGGATTTATATAGCAAGAAATTCATTGATTAGTAGAACCCTTACAGGTTACCGTTTGGGCTTTCATAGATTTTGCATCCATGTGGAATAACCATTCAGGATTTTATATTGACATTTTCAATACATATCTGGAAAATTCACTTGGATAAATGTAATCAAATCAGAACAGAGTTATTCCTTTGAATGTAGTCCTTGATTCTGAATTGTCATGTTTATTTTCTTTTGCAACAGCTGTGAGGACAGATGTCCCTCTCACACCAGAACATGTGCAAATGGAAAACCAGCATGTGCAAAGCATTGCCGCTTTCTAAAGAAGAAGGCTGCCTGTGGGCTCCACGGTCAAGACAATCCTTGACTCAAATTTGTTCCTAAGTTCCCCATCCCTGACATTTTAAACAGCATGCTGCTTTGCCAAGCTGCTGTCACTTTTTTTCCCCCCAGGTACTACAAAAAAATCCATTTTACCCAGTCCCATGGTGACTCCAGATCACCCTTCCATTGCACACCAGCTGAGGATTCCCTGGTTCACTGACAGATGTCTTCCAACTGAGATGGCCCTGCATACCGAGAATGGAGAGGAGGGGACCTGTGTAAACACTTTTTCTTTCTTTCTTTCTTTTTTTTTTTTTTTTGGTGAATGAAAAGGGTCTGATCATCCTAGAATCAGAGGGGCCATATAATTGATTACTCCAAGCCCATGAGGCAATTTTATAGTCTCCAAGTCCTTTGCTAATGCAACTCTCTTGTGAACCATTCTGACTCTTTATTATGCAGATTTTGATTTGTAGGATCAGCCCTGATTTTCTGATTACTGTCCAGCTTGTAGTTTCGAGTTTACTGAACTACTGTCTGTTGTTTCATATTTAAGTGTATTTAAAGAAAATAAACACAATTATTCAGGCCATGGAATTTTGTGTTCTTTAATATGGTATCACTCTAAATTTTATGCCAAAGGACAAAAACATGTTTTGCAGAGAGAAAGGAATTGAGAAGGGGGAGGGATGGGGAGAGACATGGGCACAACAAAACTTGATGTCAGTTTGGGGAAGCCCCGGGAGTAGCTCTCAGAAAGTTTAAGATTCTAAATGAGGCTAAGCGTCTGCCTTCGGCTCAGGTCATGATCCTGGGGTCCTGGGATGGAGCCCCACATCGGGCTCCCTGCTCAGCGGGAAGCCTGCTTCCCCCTCTGCCCTCCACCCTCATGCTCGCACTCTCTGTCATAGATATATAACATCTTTAACAATACATACATACATACATACATACATACATACGGTTAAGCAAGTGTGACCCAAGAATCAGCTGTCTTTGCTTTGAGATTCAATTTAACTTCACTTGACCCACATCTCACGATGGAGGAGAGCCCACTGACCCTGATGTCTTTGAGAACTTGCGTCTTCTGGGCGCCTCCGGCTCCAACTTTGTGCACTGGTTCTCTGGTCGTTCACATCTCCCTTCTCATGGCCAAGGGATTCTTCTCTCTGCCCCATGGCCACCCAGGAAGGGAGCATGGGCCTCTTCCCTTGCTTTTTCTCCAAAATATTCCCACAAATACTTTTTTGATGGCATAGACTTTACTGAAAGTCTGGTAAACCGGAGGGAGTTAGATAGCATTAGCAGAATGAAGGTAGCTTTACGAGTATTAAGTGTTTTTAGCAAATTAAAAAGTTAATGCACAGAATCAAGTTGTTTAGCAAATAACTTAAAAATGGATGCCCTCCCCAGCATCTTGCAGAAATAGAAAGATCGATAGATACACAATCTATTACAACACTTCATCACTTTTGTAAATAGCTGTGTTCATGCTTCTCTCTCCATACAGTGCGACCTCCTTACAACTGGAAACTGTCCTGATCAAATTTGTGTGACCCAAGCTGTACAATAACAAGGGGGAAGATGATGATCAACAAACACGGCAAAATAGTTTTGTTTCTCCTGATGCCGCATAGTAGAATTGCTGGATCCTGGCCCAAATCCCTGCCCTTCCTCTCCCGGGCCCCTAGCAGTTCCTGAATTCTCCTCTCGTTCTCCCAAGTCCTCTGTGGCCTGTGGCTCTGGGCCCCTGCTCCCTTCCTGGCCTTAGTTCTCAGTCTCTGCCCTGGGGACATGGCTGATCTGGACCTAGCTTGGGACCAGTCCCCATCATGCTGCCATTATCACTTCTGTCATTTGCTGGCTTTGGCCCAGTCATTCCTCTCCTGTCACTGTTCCTCTTGCCCCTGCTTTATAACCTTCAAGCCAAAGGGCCTTCTTCCTTCTAGTTTCACTGTTTGATTCCTAGCCTTCTGAAAGGGCTCGTACATAACACATTAGCATTCAACTCCTAGCTGTGTTCCTTCACTCAGTTCCTACCCCTCTCTCCTCCTCTGTAGTTGCTGGTCAAATTCCCCTGAGAGCTGGGACAGCCAGGCAGCCCGAGGGACACTGCACAAAGGAGTCACTTTGCTTATCTTTGGTAAAAAGAGAGTCTAAATCCAAGGACAGGCTCTGCCACCTAATCTCCTTATGAGGCTGAGAAACCCCACGGATCTTCAGTTTCCACACCTGCCAAATGTGGGTGATAATCCCCTCTCCTTGCTCTCAGAGTTGCTAACTTCACTTGAATTACTGAAAGTGAAAACAATTTGAAAAATATAATGTAATTTACAAATTAAAGGGATCATCCTGAAAGAGAGAAGCATGACTGTGAGCAAATTTCTTGGTTTATGCTGGATTCCCGGGTCTTCCCTAAAACCAACTCAAACCATGTTTTGGTTAGTGGCTCTAGCTTCCTAACTGCCATTTAGATGGGGATATAATAGAGAATTCTGGGCTAGGACAAAACTATTTACTGTCTGCCTTTGCACTTCTAACTCTCCGTAACTACCAAGGGATGTGCACTTGGATCTCCGAGGCTGCATCTGAGCTGGGATGAGGCTGGTCCTCAGGGTGGAGGTGGGATAACTGGCCTACTGCCTTATTAGAATTTACTGGTCACTGTACAGGAGTCCTTGTCATACTAATAGCTTTGGAATGTGGGCTGAAAACTCTCAACTTGTTGCAAAATAAAAATACGTGGGAAGTCTCAAGAGCTTAAAGCAAACAGTAAATGTGAGTGATGCATGATGTCTCTGATTATCTAAGCCACAAGGCTGGAGAATGCATTAATAGGGCAGCACAGATCATAAATCTGTGACTAAAGAAAGCAGTGTGGCAGGAGGCCCTTTAGAGTTGGAAACAGATTAGACAGCATAATGGTCAGAGTTGGATGAGATTAAAATACTGAGATACTTGATAAAGGAGATGACACAAATCATTTTAAGGCTTTTTTAAAGTAAACTCTATCCCCAATGTGGGGCTCGAACTCGTGACTCTGAGATTAAGATCGCACACTCAAATGACTGAGCCAGCCAGGAGGCCCCCATTTTAAGGCTTTCAAGGAAAGTAGTAGTTTGGTGAAAATTGTGACCTTAATGGATTTGGTCACTTGGTCAACAAGAGCTGGACTTTGTCTAATTTACTCATAATCCTCAGTGTGAAAACAGTGTCTTACATTTAGTAAGTACCTAATAAATGATAATCAATAAATAGTAAAGAAGTATCGCATTAATTTTGTGGAAGCCCAAGATGAACTGTCATTCTCCACGGCCTCTCTCCAGGTGGCTTTTCATCACTCAGTATCTTGCCTGAGCTTCTTTGCGGCATAGCCATTGGCGATCAAGAGGAGAGTATCCATTAGGACATTCCTCCGTGCATAAGCACTTACTAATTAAGCTTCTGCTGCCTCTCATTTACTGATGACCCATTGGCCAAGCAAGTCACACAGCCCAGCCTGGGGTCAGTGTCGGAGGGGATAAGATAAGAGTGTGAATACTGGAAGGTGGTTCATTGAAAGCCGCCAATGTAAACGCCTCCCCTGCCAGTGTAAATGCCTCCTACAAGCCTGGGTTCCTGTCTCTAGCCACATGCGGAGCCCTTAGTCTTTGTCATTCTTCAAGAGCTGAACCCAGTTCATGTCTCCCTGCTTCCACAAACAGAGTCTAGGACCTGTGGTGGCTTTGGTCGGGTTACCATTTTGCATTTTGGTTCTCTTTTTGGCACACGGAAATGTTTGTTCTCTTTGAAATCACAGCTGTAACATTTTGATTTCCTCCTATCTCTTTTTCTTTTTGAAGCAGAATGAGGAGTGAATCATCTCAAGATATTAATTGAAAATATTATTTCGGCTGCAAGTCTGGCTCCACATCAAGTCCATTTTCCTCGGTAAGATCCTCCACCAGCTTGCTTCAACTTTTGCTGGAAATGCCACCAGAAATACCTGCTTATGACCGGCTTATGTTCACTGGAACAGCCTGTAGTTTTCTCAGCCCTCTCCCCTGCCACAGAGACTCAGCAACAGTGGGCCTTTATTAATTATTTATAAAGGCCAGCCTATCCTGCAGTATTTAAAACACAAAGAACATTTCAAGGAAAGTGGATTGCTTTTTACTATTGGCAAAAGGTATATAAAAACTAGGAAGGATTTAAAAAACTTTTAAAACATAGGGGCTATGTTTAATATTCCTTGTATTCCCCACAAAGTCTTCTACAGAGTCAGCACTCAGTAAATGTTTGATGATAAAGGTAGAAAATATTCTGTTTTGAAGAAAGATCACAACTCTTTTGAAGGAGTATTGGCATCAGGATCTCAGAATTTCAACTGGGTATTGTGATCAGAACTATGGCACTGGCAAACCAGGGGATCAAGAAATGGGCTTATTGATTGAAGGGGAGTAAGTCGGAGGGGGAGACGAACCATGAGAGACGATGGACTCTGAGAAACAAACTGAGGGTTCTAGAGGGGAGGGGGTGGGGGGATGGGTTAGCCTGGTGATGGGTATTAAAGAGGGCACGTTCTGCGTGGAGCACTGGGTGTTATGCACAAACAATGAGTCATGGAACAGTACATCAAAAACTAATGATGTAATGTATGGTGATTAACATAACAATAAAAATAAAAAATCAATAAAAAAAAAGAAATGGGCTTATTATACTTTCCAGGGTCTCTGCCCACACCCTGTGTCTTAAAACCTATTGCAAAAATGAAAAGGAGACCAAAGCAATGCTGTAGCATCTGGTAGTGTTGGTGCGATCTGGGCAACCAACTGCAACTTATTTAAGCTTGAATAAGTATCCTTGAGCCTTCATTATCTTTATTCTCTGATGCTTCAATATTAGTGCAGCGTATCTATTCCTACTTGACTTAAATAACTTTAACTCATTAAAGTTAACTCACTGATACACTTCAAATCCTACAATCAAAATGCTCTTTGAATTATATCACTGAACTGTAATTTTTAAAAAAGATTTATTTATTTAGTTTTAGAGGGAGGAGGGGCAGAGGGAGAGAATCTTCAAGCAGACTCCCTCCGCCCAACCCCCACTGCTGAGCCGGACGCTGGGCTCAATTGCACGACCCATGAGTTCAAGACGTGAGTCGAAACCAAAAGTCAGACGCTTAATGGACTGAGCCACCCAGGCACCCCTGAACTGTAATTTTTATATGGCACACTCCATAAAATATTTTTAATACATTTTATTGGGTATATAATATGTTTGTACTGGGACTGTACTGGTATTAGATAAAAAAAATTCATTAATACAACTAAAACTTATTCAATGGATCTACTACCAGGAACAAACCCTGCCTCAGCTTACTATCTGGCCAGGAGGGCAGACATTTAACAAGAAAATTCAATTGCCAGTTTTCAGAAAGAAGTCCATGTGAGATCCCAAGAAGACCCGCCTTCGAGAATCAGGTTGAGGGGGATGGGGGCTGGCAGCCAGGCAAACAACTTGACTATCACCTGATAACTGTTATACCAGCATATGGCCAAAGTACTATCAAAATACAAAAGAGGATCCAATTCCCTCTGGAGGCTTGGGGAAGGTATCAGAAAGGAGCTGAAATCTTCAGGGGATAGGCTTTGTACAGGCTTACAAGGGGTGCCAGTGATAAGAGCTCAGGAAGGCATCTGCTCTTGAAAGTGTATGCCTGGCAGACCTGGGGGACCTCCAAGCACCAAATGGAAGGGGTGGAGGGCCATCAGACCACTTCCACGGATTCATTAGCCTCCTGGCCGAGCACCACCATAACCAGGGGAACCAGGCTGAGTGGGAATTGATATTTCAGGTCAGACCTTAAGATTTTTTTTCTTCGGGGTGCCTGATAAAATACAAGATACCCAGCTAAGTTTGAATTTCAGATCAACAACGAGTAATTTTTTTAGTAAAGTCTCCAACGTTTGGGATATACTTGTATAAAGAGTATTTATATGAAATTCAAATTTTTATAAAATTTGATTTTATTTTACTCTTTATCTGTGTATTTTTATTTGCTACACCAGGCAACCCTAGCAGGGTGGCTAAGAACAAGCATCGTTTTGCTGCGGCACAAGATAACCACAAACACAACGCCACCACGACCCCGGTAGCCTTCCGCCCCAAAAGTCTCTCCAATTCGAAGCCAGTGAAAACGGGCTTCCAGAAAAAGAGACGCCGTAACTGGATAACCGAGACGCGAACCCACCCGACATTCCGCAGAATTCAGGTTTAGAAGTGCGTTGCATCCTGGGAGTGAGTTTTCTTAAGTTCAGCTTCGCTTCCAAAGGCCATCAGACTACAACTCCCAGCAGCCCTAAAGGCTCGCTGCGAGTCACGCTGGGATTTCTGACTTTACCCTGAGGAAGGCTCCTGGTGGGCTGCTTGTGTCAGAAGAGACGAGGGACGGTTTCTAGAGATTCGAGACACTAAGAATTCATCTAAAAGGTTAAACCGAGGATTACTACTTTCGATGCAGAGAAAACTAGTCTTCCCGAACATTGCGAAAACATGTGCCTACGCGCGCTGACGTTACATCCCGCGCTGAAGGGTGGGGACTGAGCGGCGCTCCTGCACGTGACGCCAGCGCATCTTTGCGATTGGCCGCCTCGGGGGCGCGGCGCTCGGGCGCGGACGCCCCGGATTGGTGTTTCGGGGTAGCGGGGTGGGACTCTGGCTGCAGCCGCGGGAGGTCCGGACACTGGCGGCCATGGGACTCGCCGGTAAGTGCGCGTCTGACCCTGCGCCGGCACTCTCGGCCGCTTCCGGATGGGACTGGGCTGCACCCGTGGGAGTGTGGCCGGCGATGGAAGGGGCGAACCTGGCGAGGCTTAGAAGCTCGGAAGTCGGGGTCGAGAGCCTCCGGAGTCGAGTGGGGCTGAGGGTGCGCTGGGGCGGCCGCGCTGGAGCCGGTTCCGCCGAGACCGAGGCGGACAGGGTGAAGGGCTCTGGGACCCCCAGCCTCAGACCCCTGCCCACGGTCTGGCTATCTTCCTCCTTTTGGGCCTGGCGAGACCCTGCTTGACTCCAGCGGGGTCGCTTATTGAGCGGGGTCGTCCCTTCCTTGGCCCTGGCGCTCCCCGGTGATCTCTCAGTGAGTGAAGCCGGGGAATTGCCCAGGGTGTGGGTGTGGAAGCACCGTCCTCTTGACCCACGCCCCCGCCGGTCTCCGTAAAGCTCCTTGAGCGCCTCTGCTGCTGACTGCCCAGGGACCCGTTGGCCATGGGTGGGTGTAAATTTACGGCCATCTCGCATTTGCCACTTTAGTGGCTGGGTGGGGACCTTGGGCAAATCGCTCAACTTGTTTGGCTTCTCATTTGTAAAGCAAGGGAGGTATTCCTGGGTCTCCAAGCCTCTCGTCGGCTTTAAAATCTAAGATTCTGTGATTGTTCCGTTTGTTCAGCTTTTACGCCATAAAGATGTTAGGTGTGATAACCCGATGGAAGTAGGCTGACTCCTCACAGAACGTTTGCAGGTTAATGACAAAACTTCAGATAATTTCATGTGGTTCTTTACTCTTTTTTTTTTTAATCACTCATATTTTTAAATTGAATACAACTGAAAATTCAGGTTTAGGTGACAAACCACAGTAAGAAAATGTTACTGAAACCACTTAAAAGTACAAAACTGAAGAATCCCAATATTTGGTAATCTTGAATCTTAATTAGTAAATTCAGGTCATCAAACACTTGCTGAGTATTTCTGAGAATATATTTAAAATATAGATGACTTTGTTGGCAAGAAGAGATAATTAAGGGTTTACACAGGCTGTTACTTTGCATTTCCTGAGTTTGCCGGTGAAATCAGAAACTCAGACCTTAGGATGGCTTTTCATTTTATAGTTCAGTTTCCGGAAGTGTGGAGGTCTCGTTTGTCAATCTGAGGAAGATTTTCACTAGCTTTCCAGGACACTTTAGCTTTAAAAGTAAGAATCTGTGATAGTACTGAATACTGAGTAGGCATTTTGTGCTGATGAGGAACTAGAGGACCCCTGAGATTAGTATTTCCTACTTTAGATGTAGAAAATGGCCCCAGATCCAGTCCATCTCGAATTGAGCCCTTATCTTTAGACTTCAAACCAAAGAGAGGGACACTTCTGGAAGAAAGGCCTACGTAACTGAAAGAAAGGTTAAGAAAATGAAAGCAGTTTATCGCCCTCCTTGAATAAGGAAGAGGAAAACGTAGATGGATGTCAGCAGCATGTGCTGTAGGAGATACTTGAAAAAGCTACTGTCAAAAAGACACTTCTAGCTCCAGGTATATTTTAGTATAAGCCACAAAGTGAATAGCAAAATTGTATGAGATTCGTTGCATCAGTGGCTAAGCTCTAGAGCAGGGTTGGCAAACTTTTTCTGGAAAGAACCATATATTTAATTATTGGAATGAACTGGTTTGTTAGCACATTCTTCTGTACTGTGATGTAACAAACTAATCTTTAAAAATTATGTGTAGCAGTATTTTTAAAGCAAAATTAAAATGTAAGGGCGTTGTGGAATCTAGTTTTGTTGTAGAGCACAGAGTAAATACTAAGCAAGTAAATGTCAGGTGAGTAATTTCATTATATGCTTGTGTTTTATTTCTCGGGGGAAAGCTAAATTTACATTAGCATAAAACAGTGTTTATATCTGGATTTGGAAAAGGTAATGTATTTTGTCTCTGAGCTGAGATCTTGTTTTACTCTGTCTTTCAGGTACTAGACAACACATAACCGAGTTGCTCTGAGGACAGATGCCTAAACCATCTCAGCATGGCCTATAGAGGAGGGGGTGGGCATGGCCAGCCTCCCTCAGCTGTGCGCTCCTGTGTTAGCCCTGGAAGTCTCTCGACATGTAGGACCCGCACCCATAACGTATGCATGGTGTCGGACTTTTTCTACCCTAACATGGGAGGCGTGGAAAGCCACATTTATCAGCTCTCTCAGTGCCTGATTGAAAGAGGGCACAAAGTGATCATTGTCACCCATGCTTATGGAAATCGGAAAGGCATCCGTTACCTCACTAATGGCCTCAAAGTCTATTACTTGCCTCTGAAAGTCATGTACAACCAGTCTACAGCCACGACCCTCTTTCATAGTCTGCCGTTGCTCAGGTGCATATTTGTTCGGGAGAAAGTCACGATAATCCATTCACATAGTTCTTTTTCTGCCATGGCCCATGATGCCCTCTTCCACGCCAAGACAATGGGGCTCCAGACAGTCTTCACGGACCATTCCCTTTTCGGATTTGCTGATGTCAGCTCGGTGCTCACAAACAAGCTTCTAACTGTGTCTCTCTGTGACACAAACCACATAATTTGTGTCTCTTATACTAGTAAGGAAAACACTGTGCTAAGAGCAGCACTGAATCCTGAAATAGTGTCCGTCATTCCTAATGCTGTAGATCCTACTGACTTCACTCCAGAACCATTTAGAAGGCATGATAGTATAATAACTATTGTTGTTGTCAGCAGACTTGTTTACAGAAAAGGTAATGAAATGATAGCTACAATTGCACTGCACAGACTTCTTTTTTTCTTGTAGAAAGCTGTTGAATACTTGAATGTAATGATTGGCTTTTCATTTTGTTCTATGGTTTTATAACTACCTCTGCATTAAATATAGCAAAGAAAGGTCTAATATTGTCTTATACATCCAAAAAAATTTTTGGAACGGTGGTGAATGCTTCCCCCCTCCACCTTTGATGCTTTAAGAGTTACTTAAAAATAAAAACCGTAATCTGATGCTGTTTAATAGGTCAGGTCTTTTTAAAGTTAAAACAGCCGTGTATGTGTGGTAAGAAGTAAAAGGCTGAGCCCACCATGTAGTCCATTCTTTCTGATGGCAAAATCATGTCTTTCATTGCAGGTATTTTAAAAACTCAGAAAAAGCACAGGGGTGAAAATTAAAATCAGCTGTAACTGTACTATTCAGGGATGACCCTTAGGAATATTTTGATTTACAACTCTCCTGTGTTTTATGCATATCCTCAAAATCAGTGAGCTCGTCCCACATGTGGCTGTTTTGCGGCTTGCCTATTTCATTTGGTCACAGATTTAGACAATTAAGAACGTGTAGGCAGGGGAGTGGTGAAGGCAGGGAGATTAGACGGCCTGGAGTCTGATCCTGGCTGCATCCCGTTGTGTGATTGGGGACAAGCTACTTAACATCTCTGAGTCTCAGTTTTTTCCTTTGTATGATTTGGGCAACAAGGGGAATCTTACAAGGGTTCGGTGATGGTTCCTCTGAAGTACTTAGGCCAGTTGGTATTTGATAAGTGTCTGCCGTTACCAAGGAGGATTTTTATTTATTTATTTATTTTTTTAGTGCCTCTGCAGCACTTGACATGGCAGTCGCATCCGTAGAGCCTCGTGTACTAGAAGCTTGGCACAGTCTGGTTATTCAGAACCTAACTGGTCTTCTGGATGGTATTTGAAAACCTGTCCAGTAATCAAAATTATCACTTCAAGTAGGGAATTATTAAAAAAAAATAACATGTACCCTTCCTTAAATACTTGAATTTGACTCAAAGTGTTATTAACGTGCACTGAGTTGCCAACAGTCTGACGTCAGCTTGCAGGCGTTTAAGACTACTGGTTTACCGCTTGGAGCTGGCACAATCTCCTTCAAAAAGCATAATTTATAGTTGCCAATTTGGGTTGTTTTTTTTTTTTAAGCGGGGTGAGAACGTAATGGTATATGAAATAATGTACTTCTGGATTTTTAACTTGTTTTTTTTTATTTTATACAGTGGTTTAAGATACCCCCTAATCTGACTAGAGCTTTTTTCCATAACTTTGCTTTGTTGGATTTTTTGAACCATTCAGCTTAGTTTCATAGAAACTTATTCTGTCAGTTTATGTGCTGTTTAACTAAATTACCCAATGCAGTAACAAGTGTAACTGGCATCAAACACGTGGACAAATGCAGCTGATTGTTGGTAAGCACGAAGCTCAGCAGTGGGATCAGCAGCGTCCCGGTGTGCTAGGGAGCGGCCTGAAATCCACGCATGGGCCTTGGTCAGTAGGCTTTATATTTGGAACAGAGCCTTGGTTGATCCAGCAATCCACTTAAGCAGAGGTTGGTGGGAAAACCGCTGAACTGCGTTTTCTGGGTGAAGGCATGCTCTCGTGATGTGCTTTCATTCTTGAATCAAGAAGATGTGAATGGACCAGCATTCTCTGTTCTGAATCCCTCTTGGGATATTGGTGATGTGTTTGTTGTAACTTAGAAAATGTGCCTAGTTTGTCCTTTAATCACACAGTATACCTTCATGAGATAGCTAGCCGAGCAAGCGTATGATGCACGCATGGTCGAGGATCAGAGCAAAATGAACTATTTGTACAAAGATTAAACCTGTTACCTTTACTTCACTAGTGATGGTATTTTAACCAGCTGAGCTAACCACCAGCCACAGAGTGAAGGTATGGCCTGTCATGTTCTCAAATTCACTACTTTGACAAATATTGAACCCTCTCCATATGCCAGGCACCGTGCAAAAAGTAACATTTTCAGAAGGAACGGCCACATCCGTAGTCCAAAAGTGAGTAGCTGTATTTATGGTCCGTTACTTATTAATTAATTAATTAATTAATTTCCTTAGGAGGTGTTCCTTTGGACCAGTTCTCAAAGGCCCACTGCCACATATTGAGAGAGAGAGGATAAGTCCCAGTTCTTATCACCCAGGTTTTCTGGCTGCCTTCTTCCTCCTCTAGAGCCTGTTTTGCTCTCAGTCAGGGTTTCCCAGTGCTCCTGTGCACGTGCAGGCACACCCCACTTCCTGCTGTGGTGGTAATGACAACTTCCATTTATATTCTGCAGTTGATAAAGCCTGTGCATGGTACAGTACCTCACTTGACCCAACAGCTGTAGGGTAGATGTTATCTGCATGTAACAGACAAAGAAACTGAGTCTCAGAGAGGGTAAGTAACTCACTCAGGTTACACAGTAAGTATCAGAGATAACAAACATGAGTTCAGCTCTTGAGTTAAGGTCTCCTGTTCCCCTCACCTCTGGCCCAGCCTCTAGGTATATGTAGATTGATTAGATTCTTTGAAATATTGTTACACTGCTTTAAAAGCAGTTTGAATCATGATTTTTCTTTGTCCATTTTGTGTGACTATGGCAGTTGAAAGCCCTTTTTTATGTTCCATTGTGTTAGACTCCTCTTAGAGGCAGGAGAGTATCTTATTGTTTGGGAAAACCTTTTATTCTTAGAATAATGTTATAGATCATTGATAATATTAATCACTTCTGTTTCTTATGAGGTAGTTGTCAGGATTAAATGACATAATGCACTTAAGGGACATAGGCCGATGTAGTAACCACTCAGTAAATGTTAGTTGTTATCAGCAGTTATGATTATTACTCTATATGTGTTGCATTTTTCATTTGAAGAATGGGTTCTTAACCTTTGTATTAGAAGGGAGAAGGAAAGGAAAGAAAGAAAATGAAAGAATTAAAGGAAGGTAAATGTTAAAAGTCGTTAAGCCACCTTCTGGTTTATGTAGAAATCCAGTTGATGGATTTCGTAATTGTCTCGAAACAAAGATAGCTAAGATTTTAATGAGAAACCTTCACAATTCAGAAAAGCTGCATGTGAATTTATGTTTGCTAATGCAGTCATATTTTGAAAATACTGGCCGAGTTTACTTAAATCCTTACTTTGAATTATTTAATAAAAATGACCCCGCATAAATGATTTCTCCCACCATCTTTTTTTATAATTCATCTGCCTGTATTTGGGAAGATTGATAGAAAAAGTGCAATTCTTATGTATGTGCTTGTGTATGTATGCATTTCTTAATAAACTTTAACTGGGTTATTTTACATTTACTTTTACTTTTGAATGTGTCCAATTGATAGTTGTTACCGAATAGTGTCAACGTTGCTGTCCCTTTAGATGGCCACTTCCAGACTGGTAGGGCGTGGTTTATGTTACTGCTTTCTGCCCCCAGGTTGTGTTTACGTATTATAAGAAAAGTATTTCATTAAAGAAACAAAGGAACCAAGATGCACCCTTTTGTTCTCTGGACTGTAATGATCTGGCAGTTGAGGTCCTGCCACCTTCATGCACTCTCCTTCAAGGGAAGTGGGCTATGTACGGCAGGTTTGGATGGACTGCTCTTAAATTTGGCTAATACTATTGAGTTCGTTCTTTACAAGATCCTCTGTATGTACTGCCTTCTCAACAAAGCGGAGGCTGCAGTTATACTTTGTTGCTTAGCCCCTTCCTGTGGTGGGAAGTGGAATACATGTAGAAATTTTGTAGCTGAGAGAGACCTTGGACTTCACGTACATCTGGTCTCTTCGTTTTCTGTATCGGAAAACTTTCCCAGAATCAAAGAACTTGCTCATGAAACGGCTGGGACGAGACCTAGATCTCCAGTCAGCTGTCAGGCTCTGTAGAAAACTTAAATGTTAGCTACGTCAAATACCTTTTTTAGAAGTAGGTGATGCGTAAACACAAGTGAATAACTTAAAGAGTATTATGTTAGAACGAAACAGAATAGTCCGGGTATTGGGTAACAATGGATGTCAATGTATGTATCTAAGAATTGCAACTCTTAGGATACCGCTGGTAGTTTGGACACTCCACCTTCCCAGGAAAGGTTTGAGAGTTAGTTTCTCTACTTAGGGCATAGCTAATACTTTTCAAAGTGAGTGGTTTCTCAGTTCTGATGAGTTTTTTTTTTTTTAAGTTTAAATGTTAAAATTTCCAACATTCAACTTTATTTTATATTTTCAGGGACTGATTTGCTTAGTGGTATAATACCTGAACTCTGTCAGAAATATCCAGATTTAAATTTCATAATTGGAGGAGAGGGACCTAAGAGAATCATTTTGGAAGAAGTACGAGAAAGGTACCAGCTCCATGACAGGTATTGATGGATTCTATATTGTCTTGAGTGAGAAAATATATTACCTAAATGCAGTTTGGGTTACATGTGTCTGTTAAGTGGGCTGCTTCTACATGCACTTGATGTAAAAATGTAACACAAGACCTATTTTAAAAAAGTGTATAAAATGGGAAACCTTAATTTTAACAAATCACAACTTAATTTTTTTTGTTAGTCCAATATTATTTGACTTTTAGGGGCAATGGTTGGAAGTCCCCTGGAAGGCACGTCCCCGCGCACACACTCACACACACACACACAGACACAAAACAACCATTTTGGGAATGTTTGTGGATTTTCAAGCCTTGCTGAGTTGTGATTTATATAGCATGGCCCAAATCATGTAAATTGTCCTGCACACACAGATTCAAATACTTCTCTTTCTCAGTAACTTAGAAAGATGTTTGCTGTGAAGCGTCAATTTAAAAGGGGCCTTTTTCTGTTTAGAAATGACTCTTTAATATTTACTCACCAAAGTATATTAACATCTTCACTAAATGCCAACTAATTTTGTATATGTGCTGCCGAAGCGAGCACTAAATGCCAACTAATTTTGGAGAAAATGAAATTTGTATGCGTGACGAAAGTTAGAAATGTGTTAGCTGCATGAGTTTTAACCAAATATACTTTAAAAGACTCTTTTAGATCAGAATTTGAGGATATTAATCTTTTGCGGTGGAAAACATCGGAACCAGCAGTAATCTAAGTATAATGTGAATAGCACACTTGGGTTCTAAATGATATTTATTTTCTAGCATGATTTTCACTCCCTTCTTTTCTTCTTTCATTTCAAAAATCAGAGTGCGTCTCTTGGGAGCCTTAGAACACAAGGATGTTAGAAATGTCTTAGTTCAAGGACATATTTTTCTGAATACTTCCCTTACCGAAGCATTCTGCATGGCGATTGTGGAAGCAGCCAGTTGTGGTTTACAGGTAAAAAGCTTTGAGGGCTTACATGTTGGGGTTCCTGTACTTGTATTCTGAAAAATAAGCAGATGCATTCTGTAGTGACTTTTAATTTAAGTTGGTTTTGCTGATTTTCCTGAGATATGAATTATGGTGTATTGTATATTCTTTTTCTCTTTTTAAGGTTGTAAGTACCAGGGTTGGTGGAATTCCTGAAGTACTTCCAGAAAATCTTATCATTCTGTGTGAGCCTTCCGTCAAGTCCTTGTGCGAAGGTTTGGAAAAAGCGATTTCCCAGCTGAAGTCAGGAGCATTGCCGGCTCCCGAAAATATCCATAACGTAGTAAAGACTTTCTACACCTGGAGGAATGTTGCGGAAAGAACTGAAAAAGTATGTCATGTGCTAAGCAAACGGTATTTGAAGATTGTATCTAAATTCTTGGCGTTTCACATACACGTTTGCTTTTTCTTGTATAGGTTTACCCTTTTTGTTGCTTAAGTTTATAAAGTCTCTTCAGATGAAAAGAAATGCACTGTTGTACTACTTTTGGTGTATGCTAGGCTGAGTTTCTAGTCAACTCATTGCATTTGACATCTGAAAATAGCAGTAATGCCATCTAGACCTTTCATTAAAGTGGGCATAGAGGAAGTTACCGAACTTTCTAGAAGTCACAACCATTAAAGGCCAAACTGATACTAAAATCTACTCTTAGACGTTTTCTTGAGGCTGTTTCTGATTCTAAAGCATGTCGGTCTATTAGAAAATACATGGTTTTGCTTAGTCCGATGGCGGCAACTTTAACACTTGCAAACGTTTAATTCAGGCTACTTCCCAAAACTCTTGCGTCGCCTTGGCTAAGTACCTTGCTTATCTATGGGAAGAGGATTTTTGCATCTCTGGGCTGATTGAGAACATAGTAAGTTAGGATTCAGAATGCACATGACAGATACTGGAAATACCACAAATAAAAAGCGGCGATAGAGAATTTGTAGTTGCTCTCTTAATTCTACCTGTTCTGCACAGGCTGTTTCGATCCTTTTCAACTCCTCCTCCGTAGTTTAACTGTGCTTATTTAGAAAATTGATGAAGAAATTAAATTGGAGTTCACGCTGGAAACATACTTTGTCAACTGTTCTAATTCACCAGTCTCAGCATAATTCGGACTGAAATGTATCCCAGCTGTTTTGAGGGTAGAAGAGCTAGCTGGAAACAGCTGTACCTTTCCAGAGGCCGCTGGCCTGTAGAGCTCGCCCTGCACGTCCCAGCCTTCCTGAGTTCCAAAGGAGATGGCTCACAGGTCCACTGTGTGACAGTGACCACAAGTCATGCTCGAATGCAATCGAAACAGATAAATGCTGGCCTCGTTTATGTGTTCGAACTAAGTATGTTTACGGATCTTTGTTTTTAAAATATTTCTGAATTTTGTGCTTAGCAGCGCTTCCAAACAGCAAGCCACCTACTACCGGTTCTCAGTGGTAAACGTTGTTTTGTTTGCCAAAAGCGTTTGACCTATGCCATCTGCTAAAATTTACCCCATCTTTTTCCCCTTCCTTTTATTTGGAGTCCACGAAATGGTTCTGTATAGTCTCACCATCCATGCTCAGCAACACAGCCTCCCGTGGCTGTGGAAAGAAGAGCCTCTCTGTACTCAGAAGCACACTAGATTAGAGCTCTCTGATGGTGGTTGATGTCTGCCAGCTAGCCGTGAGAGCTGCTCAGCCGAATCAAGGAATCTTAGAAGGCCAGTCCTGCTTCAGGAAGTCACTGCTGAATTAACTATGGCCTCGACAGAGGTGACACGAAAAGCGGTTCCAACTTCTCAGGACTTCGGAATTCTCGTAGTTGGTTAAAATTGATGGTGATCCCCTAGGGGGCAGGAGCCCTGGCATACTCGTCTCTGTGTGATGCAGTGTCTAGCCCAGTGTTTTGTCCAGGATCAGCACTCCATACGTGTTGAATCACATGGCAATAATTACTTTAGTTTCATTAATCACGTCCTTACTAAAACAACAGCAATGAAATGTAAGCGCCTCCCGTTTGCATCTGTAAAGCATCCCTGGTCCGTGCAGGTCGTTGTTTCTTGTGGGTCAGAGTGCTCACTCTTGGCCTCTCTCCCGCCAGGTTTACGACCTCGTGGCAGGAGAAGCTGTGTTACCAATGGACAAACGACTGGACAGACTCATCTCTCACTGTGGCCCAGTAACAGGCTGCATTTTTGCTTTGTTGGCTGTATTCAACTTTCTGTTCCTCCTTTTCCTGAGATGGATGACTCCAGATTCTATCATCGATGTCGCAATAGATGCCACAGGGCCCAAGGGCGCCTGGACTCGTCAATATCCTTACAGTAAAAAAGGGGGCGAGAATAATGAGATGTCTAAACCCAGGTAGAAGAAAGCCTGGATTGTAAGGTTTTACACATTTGTAATAGTCCTAGTAAGACGATTGAAAATAACCTTGCTTTTTTTTTTTTTTAAAGTTAATTTAGTAAGTTATGCTACCTCTATATCATTCAATGTTTTATTTTGAGGAAAGATAAAAACTTATGCAATTCCTGAGTGTAGAAACTCCTTGCACTTAACTTACTTAAGATTTAGGAGAGAACATTGAAGCCACTCAGGTATGAAATTTTTCAGACTACTGAAATCCCTCTAACAGAGATGTTTTAAAATTATATTTTGGGAGCTTTGGGTGCTGAAGGGCCAAATGTTTTCTGGGCATTTTTGGGCCAATTTTAAATGTTCTACCATCAATTAGACATTCACCAGATGTTTACAGGTTTTCTTTCGGGAAGTACAACAACGATATGAACTATTTTTGAGTCCTGTTCGGACACATTTTAGTCATGGAAGTCATGTTCTTAGACGTTTATTTGGTACGCTCAGTGTTACAGATCATCAGCAGGTTTCTTGAGCAAGATGGTCCGTCAGTTATTGGCATGTTTTTAGCATCTCCTACTGTGTGTAGAACAACGAACTAGACACTTCGTGCTGTTGAGGACTAGGGGCGCATTCAGATGCTCTTTTGTTTATCGCTCAGATGGCTCACTTCATTGTAGTCACAGTTGATGGAATGGTAAACTATCTCACATGCCAAAAATGCTCAGGCTTTCAATGCCAGGAACAGTGGTCGGCAGACTCCAGTTACTTCTTCGATCTTGTCGTATGCGTTCTCCTAGGTAGAGCCTTCGTCTTAATTTGTGTGTATGAAGAAGCTTCTTGCTTCTGGAATGCTAGGGACCGATACCACTGTTGATGACAGTGCAGAGAAACCCTCCGCGCCTTCGCAGGCATCACTGAGTCCTCTGTAAATGCCTTCGTATTTTCCGAGCAGAACGTACGAGCTGTGGCATCGCCAACTCGGCTGCTCCCCTCCGCTACCTTTGATAGAAGTCACTTCCCTTCACTTGTGGCCTAGCTGCTGTCTGAGAAGTCTTGTCAGTGTGCAGAAGTCTTCACCCCAGAATGTGCTATTTATAGCTAATTGAGTCTGAAAATTGTAGGAACACAGTCTCTTTGTGGATGTCTATTGTTAACTGTAATCGTTGTTGCCCAGAGCCATGGGTTTTTAAACCCCAAATTATCCACATGGTGTGTCTTACTAATTAACTCCTTGAACTCCTTAGAGTAAGTTTTTGTGATAAAGGACTGTGAAATCCAAAGAAAGAGGTGCTTGTGGCACACTGGGAAGCTGCTGGCAGTATTGGGGTTCTGTACAGGATTAGTTTCCTTTTGTTTTTTAACGACAACGCTCAGAAAACTTCTTTTTTAAAAAGTATCTTAACATGCCTGTTGACCGGTTGCCACTGATCTGTAAGAAATAACGATTTGTGTTTTGTGCCAAAACACAAATGCGCGAGTGCGATTCTTAAAACCTGGAAATTAAGGGATCTTTTGTTAAAGAAAAATGGACTGACCCCAACCATTAAATCTTACTGGGATTTTTAACGAACAGAAACTGATTTATGTAAATATGAAATAAACAGTGCCAATATGCACGCTAAAGCAAGAAACTGTAACCTGTGTTTTTATTTATTCGCTTCAGCAGTTTTAAGGGCATACTACTGTTTGTTCTTACATTTTTGTTTCTCAGCGTATTTTCGAGATGGCCATTCATTTCAGATGGAAATGGGATTTCAACTTGCATGTAAAATATGTAATTTGCAAATCAAAATTATGTCCTTTGTTTTTAACAAAGGGAAGTAAATTTGCTTGTTCTAGTAAATCTTAATTTTCAGGCTTCCTGGATACCTTAATTGTAACTGTCAGTGTTGCACTGGTCAACATGTGGAAACATATTGTTCAACCCCGCTACTTAACATTTATTTGAAAGTGAACTTGCAGTGATGAGGAATTTACGAAAAATATATTGTATTTCTTTTGATATTACAAAAACTAGCACATATGAAACTGGTTTATGAAAACATGCTACATGTCCAAAAATAAAGACCAAAATGACATTTTGACAATTTTCTGAGTTTGTCTTCTTTGATGAAGAGAATATGATTTTACTCGTTTAACAGTGCCCCCTCCACCCGCTCCCTCGTCTGCTTGCTCTTTCACTGCCATTAGAATTGTTGCTTGGTCTGTTAGTAAAATAGGAACTGTCCTTCAGATGATGAATTACTCTGTCATCTTTTCTCTCTAGAGTACATTGTCTCTCTTTACTCACGGGGTAGCAAGTTGGATTGTGCCTGTGTCCCGATCCACACCAGCCCTGTGTTTCCCTGCGCTGGAGTTGTCGCATGAGACAAGTGAATACATCTAGAAGCTGTTGTGTGTGTGAACTACATAATTACACTTTCTATCTTGTAAGCTATTTTAAAAGGAATTTGAATTTTGATTTCATTTACAGAAGCCCAGCTTCTCCCACCCCTTTTGTTGGAAGCAGTGGAAAGCAGTCTTCTACATTGGTATGTTCTGATTTATCTTACGCCAAAAGTCAGGGTATCACAGGTCTGTGTTTACTTTCGCACAGGATTTTTAAAGGCCTCTTTCTCCTCCGCGTTCCCGAGATGTTAGATTGTTCCCGAGATGTTAGATTGTATCATCCCGTGGCTGGGCTTTTTTTAAATACGGAATTCTAAAAATTCAAGTTCTGTACAAAATTTAATTTGTATTCACTAGTACTTTGGGGAGTTGATTTTCCTTTGTTCTTTATATTTGGCTGTGGCTCAGTGGTTCTTAAGTGGATGTGGTAGGGGATAGGGGAGGAGGGGAGGGGTGGCGATTTTGCCCCGTAGGGGACACCTGGCAGTGTCTGGAGACATTTCTGGTTGTTAACCCTGGATGTGAGTGCGGGTGTTGGCATCGAGTGGACAGAGGGCAGAGATGCTGCTGGATAGCCTACAGTGCTTTTGGATAACCGCCTGCCCCCAACAAAGAATTATCTGGTCCCAAATGTCCGTAGTACTGAGGCTGAGAAACTGTGGTGCCACAGAGGATTTCATCTGTGAAGGATGGTGGGAATTAACCGCTTACTTCAGTGGCCTTTTGTGCCCATCTCGAATGTAATGCTCAAGTGTAGTTAAAGATGGTCTCTCAGAAATAGCATAGACATCCGTTTGAACCTTACAAAGAAGCCGAGCTCCTGATGGCCAACTTGTCTGGTGTATAACACAGAAAGTACAGCCATGTTTTAAATGAAGATTAAGGCCCAAACAAGATTGAATAACGTCCTGTAATATGTCACTGGGCTGACTTGAGTAAAGGACGGGCTTCTTAGAGGGCAGTGTTCTTGTGTTCATGGATGCCTGTGTTCGCGGATTCTCCTATGTTGGCACTCTTTGGGTAGGAAGCTGTAGGTCGGGACTAAGCTGGGTCAAGAAACCCTGTATGTTGATCTCAGTTCTTGGGCTTGGGAACTGCACCGGATCTTCCTGGTTCTGTAATTCACTGAAATGGATGCAGCCTATACTGTGACGCAAGGCTGTCTGCTCACACATCAGCCTTTCCCCAGACTATAGGGAACCCAGTTCTCACAGATGTCGTCATTCTAATTTGCCTGAGTGCTATGAGAAACTCCCATATTTTTTTGCATAAAGCATTTAGTAAGATTTCTTTAGTCTGCTCTTGCAATTTTCTTTTTCTTGGCTTGCCTTTTTCAATAGTTTGTAGGGATTTTTGAAAATCTAATATAGCCAAGAATGAAAGAGGAGACCTGGGTTTTCCTCATCTAATTTTTGTAGGTGAGGGAAATGAACAAGAAGTTGATTTCCCTTGTATTGGCCCACCGACACACGTTGAAGAGTTAGGGTTGCAAGAGAACTGTCCAATGAGGGAAGGTATTGATACATAGAATCTTTGGGTAATTCACCCGGAATGGAGGGCATCTTCTTCATCCATTTTGCTGTAACTCTTCCACAGTCAAGGAGAGCACCCATATTCCAGTCCGAGGCACCACCTTTACTGACACTTGAAATGGGAAACGCATGATGAGCTTTGCCGGCGGACCTTGTCACAGATGAGACCATGAGAGCAAGTGGTCTAACGCTTTCAGTCGGACACATCCACTTGGAGAGGCATCCAAGAGGAGCCCTTTGCTAAATACTGCCTTAGAGTAAATGGTCTTGTTCAGCTGGTCATATTTTAGTTTGGAGCATTCTCTCCCCAAAAACCTCAGGAGGAAGAGAAAATGAAATGGTCTGGCGTCAGTTCTTCCCACTTCAGATAACTTGCTCCGTCCCCGTGGGATCTGAGAAGTTTGTTTTCTCTCTCCAATAACTGCCTTCCCACATAATGTAGCACAATTTGGGACTTAGGAATAAAAAAGATCCGGCCAGGAATCCTGTGTGTTAAATAGCACTGAGGAATGCAGGTCTAAAAGGAAGTTTCTGGAGTTCATTCCACATTGCTATAAGAGACCGCACACACAGCCGCCAAATCACAGTTAGCTTAGAATGTACGAGCGAGTTCTCAGTAACAGGAGCACCAAGGGCTAGAAAGTTGAAAATAGATGTCATATGATACCAATTATAACTCAGTGAGCTTTTGCAGTACCAGGAACCTATACAGAGTGTAAGCCAAAATGGAAGACAGTCCTGTTTCCTATGGCTTTAAAAACATTTTTATTACAATGTTTGCTACTTTTTTTTTCTTCAAACTTTTAATTAAAGTTTGTTTGGCTCTCCTAACTCACTTCTATATCGTCAAAGGAAATAGAAAACAAGCGGCTAGGATAGCAGAAGAGATCTATGGTGGAATTTCAGGTAAAAATACATGGATTTGCTCCTAAAACTAAAAAAAAAAAAAAAAAAAAAACCCTCCTAGATAGCTCATATGAATAATATTTCTAGAGGGCAGATTTTATTTATACTTCGGCTTTGTGTGGGTGGTTTTAAAAATTATTTAAAGTAGCAAATGATTTTGACTGCACCAATTTGAAGGATTTTCAGCTTTATTTTTTGCAAGTTTGTAGTTCTGTTAGTGGTTCTTATTTAAGAAGTAAATAGGGTAGTGGCTTTCTAAGAGTATTTGCAGAAACCTCATTTCTACTAACCTAGAGAATGACTTATATGGGATTATTTTCTTTAATATTTTTAAGCAAACTTTAGCAATCCATTCTAACAAGACTAAGTTTCCTCAGGAAATAGAATGACCAGTAAATCTGATTTAAAGCAGCAAATGTGGCATGCTATATATATTTTTGTGTTGTCATTTGCAATTCGAATCCATTAGCTACTCAGTCACTGTCAGGAAAAACCCTGCACTAAACCCATTTATACACGGCGCTGTGCAAAGCCCTGCAAACAAAGGTTTTTCTAATATGAAATGCCAGCATTTGGGAAAAACATTTTAAAGTCTCATGCTCTGTAGGGTTTAGTCTCCAGTTCTCTGAAGAAACGATTCACCTTAATTGGAGTGAATTGCTACAAAAGTAAATGAATCGGATACACTTGTCACTGCTGGGATGGTCACTTGATAGAGGAGTATTTATTTGTAAACAGAGTTTACCATTTCCCTCTGTATTCTTAGTGTTCGTAGGGGTTCCAGGATGATGTCATTGCTGATCTAGTATCCATGTCAATTTGCACCCGGGATTCTCTTTCAAAATAGACCTGTGCAATGTGATTCCAATACACTAGATTAAGTTTGAAGACACCAGACGAGAGTAGTCTCATCCTCCCCAAAAATAAGACCTCCCAAGACAAAGCCTCAGAATGCTTCCGTTCACTGGAGGAAATGAGGAGAACCTTGAAGTTTCAGGAAGTGTCAGAAGGCCTGGAATGTGGAAAGAGGTTTCTTTCGGGGATTACATTTGTCACACATTTCAGGGAGGTATGTTGCTTAGACTGCTTTAAAAAAAGTTTCTCTTTCATTTCGAATTAAGTGTGATCTGAAAATCTGTTTTCTGATTTAGTATGTAAATGTGGGCAGGGGCTTTCTAAGAGTTTCAGTAACACGGTGTGGATGTTCTTGTAGATTGATCCTCCTCACGGCTTAAATGAGGTAAAGTCCAACAAAGTCCATATTGGCAGGAGCATGTTAAGAATGTTTTGTCCTGTTGCTCATGTGCATTGTTTCTGTCTTTGTCATCCTGAATTAAGTACACTCTTAAAAAAGATTCGATAATAGTCAAAACCCATGTAAACAGGGTTTGGATTTAGGTCTGGACCATAATACAGATTTCTTAAATAGAGCTCATTCATTCTTTACCTCAAATGTCCTCATTTGGTCAAGCTCCTAGGATAATATTCATTTAATTTGCAAGTAGCATGGTGTTAGAGAGTCAGAAGCGTATTTTTTGATTATCATTAATGAGGCGGGGAGAATAGTACATGCCAATTTCTCAGTTTAATTTCCTTTCTATGTATACATATATGTGTGTGTGGATGACTGTGTATGTTTCTGAATACACACACGCACCCACAGGTATATGTAATAGACAGTATATCCAGATGTGGTACATAAGGCTTTCTATAATAATGTAGGCAGCAGCATGCCAGAAACTGGTTCTTTTTTTTTTTTTTTTCTTTTGACACTGTTAGGAGTCAGATGCTATATACTTAAAGCTAGATGTATTAAAAATAAAGAGCAAAATTTTGTGCCATTCTTCAGGTCAGACTGGAAATTCTCTTTGCTGCTCACGGGTCAGACAAATGTCGGTTGGGAAAATATGTGACAATCAGTAAGTTAGCTAATTGACTTAGAATAAGGCTCAGTCCAAGGTTAAATTTCTTGATTCCAATAGCATATTATGTTCCTGTAAACTATCATCAGAGCTGTCAAAAACAAGGGGAGGGTAGTTAAAAACTCAGCCAGGACATAGTTTAGCCTGTCATAGGTCCTGGCATGCTTTCTTTTGGAAGCTATACCTAGCAACATGTCCCTCATTAAATATCATGTAAAATCTTCTGGAATTGTTTTTTATTCTGGACTCTCATATTCTGGAATGCATCATTCAATATGTCTTTGTGGCTTAAGCTATTACATTTGTCAATAAGTTACCAGACTTGAGGTAAACTATGGCCGGCTGGTTTTTTGATTTTTCGGGCTTCTTTGTGTAATTGGTCATTTATAGATACCTATGTATTTACGTTTAAAACATTGTCATTGGCCCTTGGTGCTGCATCTTGAGCACTGGATCCCACCTTCAGCCCATAGAGATTTCTGCAGGCATTTTCTCCTGACAGACGTGGTATATGATTTTTCCGCCTTTGCCTAATTTGGCCAGAATTGAAGCTATATTTAGTCCAGGGCTTGGTCATCAAACTTGATAAAAATAAAGTGTATAGCTACAGGTTGATCATCTGTTTTCGTGACCCTTGGGCCAGACGCGGTTCAGGATTCGGGAGTTTTGGGGCTACTGGAAAGATGGCACGGTGTGTACAGTGTATATCTCACAGTGCTCCCATAATCAAACATTTTGATATTTCTATTTCTGTATTATATTTGATATTTTACACTAAGCGGAAATACAAATGAAAAAGAATAAATTGCTTAACCTGAGTCCTCACCATGTTTAGCTGCCAAAGGAGTTTGCATCAAACTTGGGGGAAAGCTTGGTTTTCAAAATGTGGGCGATTTTACACTGCAGATAAGAGAATGTGAAACTATTGTACTTTTTTTTTTATTTTTATGTTAAGCCAAATCTAAAAGATTAGTTCGAGTCTGAGAATTAGTTCAAGTCTTAGAATCAGTTGACCTTGTTCTAAATTCAAAAGGGGCTCACCTTGATTTGATGGCCACGCCTCTGTGTGACTCAACATCCTGATTCCTTTTTCCTGTCCTTCCCCTTGCAACAGGTTTTTCCTGCTTTTGGTCCATTCTTGCCTAATCCTCTACCTAACTTTCTACCCTTGTTGAGTTTTGCTGGTTGTCTTCTCAGGCCTTGGCCCAGCCACCCTCTGCAGAGTGACCTCCCACAAGTGCCTGCTGGCTTTCCCAAATTTGGACAACCAGTCCTCGGCAGGGGCTCTGCTCACAGCCCGTTACCTTTAGCCCAGCTCTCCTGCTCGTGATGGGCTCAAGGGCACTTCCTTTCTAACACCCTACGGAAAGATGTTTGTTGACCATGGTGCATCTCCTGACAAGAACTGCGTGTTCCAGAGAGTATGCATTTTAACTCAGTTTTATTATAATATTTTAGGTATCCCAGGAAATTATTATAATATGGGTTTTTGCCAATTACCTTTGTTTGACTTAAAATACCATTAATTCTGCTAGGCTTTTGTGTAATATTTTGTTTCAAAATTGAGATTCCTTTTGAATTTTTTTATTTGATGCTACAGGAGAAGATATTGGTTCATATGATTTTGGAACTTGAATTAAGAGAACAAAAATTGTTCATGTGCACCAGAGATTATAACCAGTTAGGTGGTTCTTTAAAAATAATAAACCAGGGCGCTTGGGTGGCTCAGTTGGTTAAGCGACTGCCTTCAGCTCAGGTCATGATCCTGGAGTCCCGGGATCGAGTCCCACATCGGGCTCCCTGCTCAGCAGGGAGTCTGCTTCTCCCTCTGACCCTCTTCCCTCTCGTGCTCTCTCGCTCTCATTCTCTCTCTCTCAAATAAATAAAACCTTAAAAAAATAAAAATAATAAACCAGTAATCTTAAATACTTGTTGGACTTAGGAAGGGGAAAATTGCAAAAAAAAAAATTTTTTTTTAAATAGTCATAAGTTTTATCTTGAATACTTGGAACTCAGACAACTGTATTCCTTCGGAACCAATTTTGTTATTGAAATCTGTGGTTTTAGAAGTTGTCATGAAATTGTTATTCAAAGAATCTGAGAACTAGAGATATAAATCATATTCTGAGAAAAAGTCAAAGGGGGGATGAAAAAGTACTTGAACATTTTCCATACACCTCATCAGGAACAAGTAAACATATTTGTCCAGTAAACTATCTTCCTAATGTGCTTGCAGCCCTGTGACACAGGCAGTCCGCCAAGGGACTAAAAATAGACTGCCTTAGAAGAGAATGGTTGATTCCTACGTAGGCGTTCATTTATTTGGAGAGCTTAGTTGATATTTCCTGAAAGGAATGGAAAAACTCCCTAGTTGCCAGATGACTTTTATCCCTAATTTCTCACAATTAGCTCCAATTTGCAAAACAAGAATGATAAGAGTGAGAGGCTGCGTGTTGGGAATAAGAAGAGGAAAACAGGAGAACCCACCATGGCGGAGTTGCCGGAAAGGGTTTTGTGTGAAAACTCAAGGTCCTTGGAAGCAAGTGCTGGCAAACAATGTGACTGGAAAGGTGACTTCCCTTGAGAGTGGTTTTGTTTCCAGCTGGGAAGCAAAAATGAGTTCTACATTGAAGGTGATAATGAATGGATGCATTTCATGCTGTGTATGAGGAGATGGTGGATAGAGCTAAGCATCCCGGGCCAATAATTGGCCTTGAAGTTAGGCGGGATTTAAAACTAGTAGTTCTTAATGCCAGAGCAGGGGGTGTTCTAAGTCGCAAAACCTTGGAATTCGGTACTATTTCTGCCACTTGCTGGAAGTGAGATCCCTTCATGTGGGACAAAAGGGTTGGCATGCATCTTAGGGGTGCTCCCTCTCTGGAAGGCCAAGGGTGGAGGCTCCAGGAGAAATACCAGTTGAGATAAGGGGCCCCTGACAGGAAGGGAGCTTGGTATTTCCCTGTCAAGGTGGAAGTCCGCTCAGGCAACTTGCTGACCTGCCCCCCGGGGCCGAGCTGCCCCCCTGGGCCTCTCCTATGGGAAAAGAGAAGCGGAGAGCAGTCCTGTGGTGAGGGACAAGCCAGGGATGGCTCACCATTCCTGCTTTCATGGTGGAAGGGAAGATGGCCCCACAGGCTTCCCATGACGTCAGAGGCAGGGGTGTAAGAGGGTGCTGCACTGACAGGGGACACCAGGAGAGGTGGCTCAAGTGGACTGACCCATAGACTAGTCACTTGAAAATCTCTTTATTGATGTACTTTGTAAATACAGACAAGGGCACAAATTCTAAGTGAACATCTGCATGGATTTTCACAAGGTGAATGTGATCAGGTGTCGGCTCCCAGGAGCCAGAAACTGCATATTATCAGCACGGCCCCCACTCTTTCCTCTTCCAGTCAGCCCCCGCCCCTCCTTGGGGTCCTTCTGACTCCTAACACCCCAGGTGAGTTGGGCCCCCTTTTGTACATTAGAAAAAGGGATCAGACAGCACATGCTCTTTGGTGTCTGGCTTCCTTCACTCAACATTACGTTTGGAGATCTCTCCACTCTATGTGTGCAGTGGGTCTTATGGGACTGGTGAGTAACAGAAGTTACTAGAAATAGGACAAAGATGTGGTTAAGGTTCCTGCTTCTCAGAAGGAAAGGAGACGCCACGGCCCACCTGGAGGTAAGTTTTAAAAATAATAAAGCCAGGGCGCCTGGGTGGCTCAGTTGGTTGAGCGACTGCCTTCGGCTCAGGTCATGATCCTGGAGTCCCGGGATCGAGTCCCACATCGGGCTCCCTGCTCGGTGGGGAGTCTGCTTCTCCCTCTGACCCTCTTCCCTCTCGTGCTCTCTGGCTCTCATTCTCTCTCTCTCAAATAAATAAATAAAATCTTTAAAAAAAATCAAGCCATTTCATGTTAGTTTTCTAATTTCATAATAGCAAGTTACCATGTAAACCTTGTTTTTATTTTTGAATCGAACACTTAGATAATATACCTTCAGGTGACTTGGGTTGACTGGCTCTTCTTGGAACAAAAGCATAACCGAGCTGTGGCTCTGGGTTTGCTGCTGCTGCCTTTTTTTTTTTTTTTTTTAAGATTTTATTTATTTATTCATGAGAGACAGAGAGAGAGAGGCAGAGGGAGAAGCAGGCTCCCAAGGAGCAGGGAGCCCGATGCGGGACTCGATCCCAGGACCCGGGGATCATGACCTGAGCCGAAGGCAGACGCTTAACCATCTGAGCCACCCAGGCGCCCTGTGGATTTGCTTCTTACCTTGGTCAGGGAGCTGAGTTGCCATCCGTGGCTGAAGCCTGGCCTTCCAACCCCAGTGCCTGTGTCCATCGCCCAGGGCGATTAGGCAACGCGTCTGACACACAGTTCGTGTTGAATGGGGGCGAGATGTATTAGAAGAAAACCAGGGCTGACTAACTGAGGATTATATGCATTCATTATCTCATTATTCTCAGCTTATGCAAATTATAAATGTCGGAAGAGATTTAAAAATACTCCATTCATCAGCTTTTCACTGACTCAGGAACAAGGGGGAGATATGAGCACAAGATTTTTTCCCTGTTAACGTTTTTATCTGTTTTTCTTATAAAAGCACCACACATTCGTATCAGGAATATGAAAACCCAGTGATTATATGTGTATATAGATAAACATATATAAATTAGTTCCAGTTTATATATGTGTGTGTATCACACTTTTTAATTTGGGAACTAATTTCAAAGTGACAGAAAAGTTACAAGAGTGGTACAAAGAATTCCCACTTCTCTTTGCCCAGAGACCTGCATTCCTATTTAGCCAACTGTCCTAATAATGTCCTTGAGAGCGAAAGGATCCCATGTGGGGGATCCCTTAGGTGTTGTGTCTCATCAGCCTTCTGCCGTCTGCAATGCTTCCTCAGTCCCTCCTTGAACTGGTTACAGGCCACTTACTTTGCAGAATGTCCCTCGGTGAGTTGGTTCACAGTGTACTTGGGGTTTGATTTGGGTTATGCATCTCGAGCAGGAATATTACACAAGCTATGATGTGTTTTATGGTGTGTGTTATTATGTGTTTTATGGTGTGTTTTTGCATTCCCTCCGACAGCACGTGATGTCACCCATCGCCCATGACACACTGTGCCAATCCGTCCCCTCACTTCTGATGCTAACTTTGATCCCCTGGGTAAGGTGGTGTCTACAATTTTGTTCCACCATAAAATGGCCCGTGTTTCCTTTATAACTAGTAATTATTTTGTGAGGAGGTAACTCGAGCCAGATTCGACAATTTCTTCTTGTTGGTGTTCTATGAGGAATAGCTTCCTTCTTGCTATGTGTATGTTAATTTATATCAGTGAGGACTTAGAGATTCCTATTTCATTTGATAGGGTATAATCTACCACCATTTTTTATTTCAATGCTCAGGTCATCCCATGTTTGGCCAGTGGAAGCCCCTGCAAGCCAGCTTCCATGTCTTTTTCACATGTCCCATCATTCATTGTCTTTCCGGCAAGGTGTTTGAGGCCCATCTTGGGCTCAATTCCAGACTGGGCTGGAATCAGCTATTTCTCCAAACCTTGTTAAAGTAATATAAATATGAATAGAAACATAAATACACGTGTGTTGAAAATCGCCTTTTCGTACCAACTACTCCAATTTCAATCCAACTCTGTAGAGTTCATTCCAGCCTTCTGTCTTTTCATAACCCCAAGGGTAAGAGAAGGTAAAAATTGAATTGCAATATAAGAAGAGGGCCTACTGAAATGTTTATGGCCCTGGTTCTCATCTGTTGGAGAAGTTCACTCTGTCCTTGTGGCCTCAAGCTATTTCACACTCACATAATCCCGTCTTTGGCGGGGTTGCATTTGCCAAGGTTGCAGGTATAGGAAAACCCAAATTCTTGGCACCATCAGGATCCCCTAGAAAAGGTTGGTAAGATGGACCCTTTGTGTGAATCCAAATTGTGTTACATGCTGTTCGATGAACGAAGAGCACAATTATGTTTGAAATTTTACAAACTGGAACAGGTATTCATCCCAAACAAATGATCGCCCTTTGGCATGTTTAAAGAGGCTTACTTCTCAAATGCCCCTTGAAGCTGGTTAGTCTTGTTTACTAACGAGTGATTACAGGGAAAAAAAGAAATACTCGTACTTATTAATCATAAGTTCCTTGAATACCTAACATCATGGATGTGTTTTACTGGCCTACTTTGAGACCAAAGCACTTGCTAAATACCAAATTACTAGACCCCCCATTTTACAGATCATGAAATTGAGGTCAAAATTAATTTTGGTAGCTTGCCCCTCTCGGCAGGAAGGGGTTGAGGTCGGACCTGACCCCGGGCACTGTGGCCCCACGGGCTCTGCACTTAGCTGTCACGTTCAACTGCCCACAGGCAATTGTGGGAGATTGTGTCATCTGAAAAACCATACCTATTCTGCATCGTGGTAATAGATATGCCTCGTGACCAAAATGAAGCCGAGACAATTACCTAGGGCATCGAGAACGAACCAACCCATTTCCCCTGATCCTCCAGCCTCCTTCGTGGGGTCCAGGCTGTGGAGTTTTCAGGGTAGAGGTGAGGGTGGGAGGCGGGGGCAGGATGAAAGCAGGGAGGCTCAGTGACCAGCTTTGCCCTTCACTTTGCCTTCTTTAGAGCTGTCAGATTCAGGCCCGGGGCGATATGTATTCGAACTAAATCTATTGCTTGTTAAAACTGCCCCCCAAAGAGTGAGAGAGATGGTCTGTGCTCCCTCTGCACACACCACCAGACCCGTGAGTTGTACACTCAAGTGGCTTGTCGCCCTGAAAGCGGCTGATGATGAGAAAGCCCGATGTGTGCTACAAGCTGCCTTTGTCTCCCCCAAACCCCCTGCCACGGTGGGTGGGCAGCGGGACGGAACAGCCGGAAGAAGACTCCAGACCTTGACTCTGAGCTTGATTTGTGTTTCAGATTGCTGGGCTGACCGATCCCCACTTCATGAAGCTGCGGCCCAGGGGCGCTTACTGGCCCTGAAAACTTTAATTGCACAGGTAGGTAAACCAGAGACGTGCTCCTTTGTGCTTCTGCTATAATCGGCATCGTGCTTTTGGAGCTTTGGCTGGGGCAGAAGCCTTGCTCACCCCATTGGGGGGCCCGCACGGCCAGTCTAGGTGTACATATAATTTTTTTTTTTTTTGCCCAGCACCGTCTCCCCGTTCTGGGCCTGCCTTCACCCCAGAGGCAGTTTCCCTGTGACGGGGGCAGCAGATGCCTTCACATTTTTCTTGCATTAACTCACCCTATCCTCTCCCTGTGTGCCTAACAACAGCCCTGAAATTGCATTCGTCAGCTATTACCACATAACAAATGACCTCAAAAACACAGTGGCTTAAAACAACAAGCACAGATTTGCGTGCTTTCTGTGCGCCAAGGGGCAGCCTGGCTGGGTGGTTGTGGCTCGGAGTCTCTTGCAGGCAGCCAAGTACCAGCCAGGGCCCCAGTTGCCTCACAGCTTGAGGGGGGAGGATCTGCTTCCAACCTCACTCATGTACTTGTGGTCTGGCTTTAACTCCTTGCACAAGGGCCTCTCCACAGGACTGTGCCATGAGATGGCAGCCAGCTTCCCCCAGAGAGAGCACGAGAGAGTGCCTAAGAAGCAAGTCTTAGTATAACCTAATCGCCAAAGTGATGTCCCATCACTTCTGTCATATTCTATTCATTAGATGGGAGTCAGGGAATCCAGCCCACACTCAAGGGGACGAGAGTACACGGTGAGCCAAGACCAGGAATCAGGGATCACCGGGAGCCATTTTAGAGACTCCCTACCCGGATGATACAGTATCTCAAGAGCAAACATTACAATAGGTTGACATGGGTAAATCTTACTCCTTTGGGAAGATTTATTAAAGTCTTAGTTATTAAGGCTACTTTATTTTTATTGATGACTATATCCCTAGCACCTTGAACAATGAATAATGGCTTACTAAATATTTGTCAAATGAGTGAACGAAAGTGTACATGCTCCATTTACTTTGTTTTAGCGTCTACATGTGTATAGAGGAGGTGATTTATTACATCTTTTTTCCACATTCTAGCTACCACCGAACCTTGCTTCCTTATCATTTTGAATTTAAACAGCTGGGCACACTGTTCTGTGTGTGTGCGCGTGACGCACACACACACATATGCACGCACGCACACCTTTTTTTTGGCTTCCTCTTTCATGAGTTGGGTTACTTCTTAAGAAAGTAGAGGCAATGGGGCGCCTGGGTGGCTCGGTCGTTAAGCGTCTGCCTGCGGCTCAGGTCATGGTCCCAGGGTCCTGGGATCGAGCCCCGCATCGGGCTCCCTGCTCGGCGGGGAGCCTGCTTCTCCCTCTCCCACTCCCCCCTGCTTGTGTTCCCTCTCTCGCTGTGTCTCTCTCTGTCAAATAAATAAATAAAATCTTAAAAAAAAAGTAGAGGCAAAAGGAAAACAGTACTGCCCAGTAATGATCAAATGGATTTTGTACTTGATTTTTATCACTTGCTTATTTATTTTTAAGCACTTAAAATTTGATCTGATTATTTTTAATATGAAATATATTCACATAGTTCGAAAATAAAGTGATATTAAAAGGTGAAAAGTCTTGCATCCACCTCCTCCCTCTCAGCCCCACACCTCAACAGTTCTATTGGTATTTTTTTTAAGTAGGCTCCACACCCAGCATGGAGCCCAATGTGGGGCTTGAACTCACAACCCTAAGATCAAGACCTGAGCTGAAATCAAGAGTCAGACGCTTAGCCAACTGAGCCACCCAGGCGCCCCTTATTAGTATTTTTTTAAATAAACTTTTAACTTTGGAATAATTTTAAAGAAGAGTTGTGAGGGGCGCCTGAGTGGCTCAGTTGGTTAAGCGACTGCCTTCGGCTCAGGTCATGATCCTGGAGTCCCGGGATCGAGTCCCACATTGGGCTCCCTGCTTGGCAGGGAGTCTGCTTCTCCCTCTGACCCTCTTCCCTCTCGTGCTTTCTATCTCTCATTCTCTCTCTCTCTCTGAAATAAATAAATAAATAAATAAATAAATAAATAAATAAATAAAATCTTAAAAAAAAAAAAAGAGTTGTGAAGAGTGCAGGCAGTTCCCGCATACATGTCACCCAGCTTCCCCTGGTGCTAATATCATACATAAGCATGTACTTCAGTCAACATTAATATTGGTACAATAGTGTTAACTAAACTACAGGCTATTGGAATTACACCCGTTTTTCCACAGAGTCCTTTTTCTCTCCCAGGCTCTGATCCAGGATCCCACATTGCCTTTAGTACTTCATTATTTTTATTTTATTATTTTTTAAGATTTTATTTATTTATTTGAGAGAGAGAGAGTGAGAGCATGAGAGGGGAGAGGGTCAGAGGGAGAAGCAGACTCCCCGCTGAGCAGGGAGCCCGATGCGGGGCTCGATCCCAGGACCCTGGGATCATGACCTGAGCCGAAGGCAGACGCTTAACCAACTGAGTCCCCCAGGTGCCCCTTTTTATTTTTAACTATACTCCATAAGCATGTTGGTTTCTGTAAACCAGTGTGCTTAAATGTGTGAGGAGTGTTCTTCAGAGAGAAGTTCAGCTTTTTCACAGCGCATGCCCACTTCTTCACCCTTACACCTTCGTGAAAAATGTTTTATTCCATTTTATTTTTTACTTTATTTCACATACAGTGGGGTGGAGTAAAGCATTAAACCAGGCATCAGGAGCTCCTGATTCTCAGAGTCATCTGGCTGTCATCGACTGCTGGGGAGCCTTAAGTCTTATTAATAATTTGAACTTTCTGCCTCTCCATTTCCTCGTGCACAATGGAGGCCATTCACTCTAGATGGTCTTTCAGGCCGGTCCAGCATTACACATGCAGAAATGCAGGGATTCTGACAGTTTGCAAGCCAGATGCAAGTTTTTTTTCTAGTGCACTGCTGCCACCTTGTGGACTAGCCTGTTTTTCTTATTTTCTTAAAAGGAAATCCTTTTAAGAAAATAAAAACAGTGGCTCAGTTGGTTAAGCGACAGCCTTCGGATCAGGTCATGATCCTGGAGTCCCAGGATCGAGTCCCACGTCGGGCTCCCTGCTCAGCGGGGAGTCTGCTTCTCCCTCTGACCCTACCCCCTCTCATGCTCTCTATCTCATTCTCCCTCTCAAATAAATAAATAAAACTTAAAAAAAAAAAAGGAAATCCTATATAGGCAAAGGACAAGATTTTTCTAATTGTATTAAATACCCGATTTGAAATCTATAGCACAGCTCTCGAGTAATGACATCATATTCAGGACACGAGAGTGGACAGGACCAAGGAGGCATAGAGAGGCCCTAAGATGAAGGGACCGGCAGTCTTGGGCATCAAGGGAGGTCTGGCAGGAGACGGTGGGGGTTTGGGGTTCAGGGTCACGCACTAGGTTTTGGAAGCTTTCAACTGGCCAGTGAGGAGGCAGGAAATCAGAAGCAGAACTGGGCTGGGAAGGACTGGCAGGGACCTCACTCATTTCCCAGACAGAAAGTGGTCACCATGGGGCGGGATGGGGTGGGGGGAATGGTAAGGGCCAAGTTGTGAAAACCAAGGCATGAGGTCAGAGTTGGCCAACAGCTACGCTGATCTTGTCATCTGTCACATGGACTCCGAGACGAGGAAGGTGGAGGGTGGCAGGAAGAGGAGGGGGACGTGCTAGGACTGGGCTGGGATGAGGGTTGGGACGCAGCGGAGTTGCGGCCCCCAGCAGTGCTGCTACTGTGGCACACGCATCCTAGGAGATCCGTGTGTCTTGACTATATATTCTGAAGTCCCGGAGTGGCTGCCATTGCTATCGCTAATGCAGCATTTAACCCCTTCTCTCCAAATTCTAGGGTGTCAACGTGAACCTCGTGACCATTAACCGGGTCTCTTCGCTCCACGAGGCGTGCCTTGGAGGCCACGTAGCCTGCGCTAAAGCCTTATTGGAAAAGGGCGCACACGTGAGTCCCGCTCCCCCCCCCCCCCCCCCCCCGCGACTCTGCCCAGGTGCACCTGCTAGCGTCTACAGAGATGCTACCTTCCAGATGGCGCACCCCCTGGGGGTGTAGGCAGGTCTGGCCCTGTCTGCGTGCACATTCCTGAGCCACTGACACACTGCGGGTCCCTCCCCTCTTCAGCCTCTGTGCCTGTGGGCGAACATTCCAATGAGGTAATTTACAGGAATCTTTGAAAATTGTGATGCTGAGTTTCAAAAGAGCAACTGGAACTGAAGTTATCTGAAAACCGATCTGGGGAAATTGATTGGGAAACATTGGAAAGAACACAAATTAAACGAACAACAACAGAAACACTCTTAATGCAACGCCCTAAACTGTTATCCTTGAGCAAAATCATCCCATGAGCTTTTAGTAAATAATACGTTGAAAAAATCCAACAGAATTAACTTTATCTTATTTTAAAATTCTACCCTTATTTCTCTTTTTCTTTTGTATATTTATTTTTATGTTATTTTTTAACTCCAGTGCAGTTAACATACAGCATTATATTAGTTTCAGGTGTACAATATGGTGATTCAGCACTGCCATACATCACCCAATATCCTTAGTTCAAGGCTAAGGAGTGGCTGAGGTGCTGTGTGTAATAAAGATATCACAATAGAATTGTAAAATTAAAACTTTTGAAAATCTCAATGACGTTTACTTAGTTGCCAGCTATCATTTTGTTGCTAATTTAAAAAAATATTTTATTTATTTATTAGAGAGAGAGCACAAGCAGGGGGAGCAGCAGGCAGAGGGAGAAGTAGGCTCCCCGCTGAGCAGGGAGCCCGACGTGGGGCTTGATCCCAAGACCCTGAGATCATGACCTGAGCCAAAGGGCAGACGCTTAACCAACTGAGCCACCCAGGCGCCCCGCTAATTTTGGTTTTTAAATTCAGTCCCTGTGTTCTTTGTTTCATGAGCTGCAATGTTTTTAAGTGCTTACGAGAGATTTTCTTAGCATTTTTTGTGGAAGTTGGGTTTCTACATGTAGAACTGAATATGAAAGTCTTTCTTGGGCAAAGCAATCAATGTTCCTGATACCATAGTGGTTGTGTATTTTTATTAGGTTACCACTTAGTCAATTCACATGTAATGATGAGGGTGAGGTTGGGTGTGGGCCATTTCCTTTTTTTTAAAGATTTATTTATTGATTTATCTATTTATTTTAGGTGGGGGGAGGGGCAGAGGGAGAGGGAGAGAAAGAAACCCAAGCAGACTCTGCGATGAGTGCAATGCGGGGCTCGATCTCATGACCCTGAGACCATGACGTGAGCCCAAACCAAGAGTCGGATGCTTAACCGACTGCACCAGCCAGGTGCCCCAGAGGGCCCTTTCCTTCTGTTGGTGGAAAAGAGCAAACAACATCGGGCTGTAGAGGAGTGTGTGCTGGTACAATGCTGGGAGGTTTTGTGGAGGGCAAAGAAAAGAGTAAGACATGGTCCCTTGGTTGTGGCAATCTTCTGAGGGAAGAGTTGGTAAATATTGTATTATTTAACATTTAAATCAGAAGGAGAGAAAGAATCAAAGAACGTTGGTCCATCAGTAGAAAATTCCTCACAATTGGCAGCCCTCTGGGTGCCTCAAATTCAGTGCATCCGAAACTGTGCTTAGGATGTTCTTCCCTCGGGGACCGGCCCGCCTCTGGCCCGCCCAGTCTCCAAGACCCGGCGAGACACAGCCCCGCTTTCCCACCTTCCAAACCTGGGCTCAGCCTGGATCTTCCCTCTCCCCTGCTAACTAATCCCCACAGCCTGCTCATTTTACTTCCGAAATACTTCTCAAGTTGCTACTCTCTTTTGTCTTGCTCCTAGAGTGATCTAAAGCTCCCATTACTGTATCAAAATCATCTCTGTCCGTGTGGGTCTTCCCTGATAGAATTCAACCGATCCTGGAGAGGCAATTTTCTTCCGCGCCTTTGCTGCTGAAACACTGGCACCTAATAGGTGCTGAATAAATGTTTGCTGAGAAACTTAGGAAATCAAATTTGAAGGCTTTGGGACTGAGGGTGAGGATGATTCTCAGTAAAAACAAATCAAATGAAACCAGCCCCACCAAATCTTTTTCAGGAAAAATGTAAATAGGTTAGAAATCGCTAGACTATATGAATTCACACACATTTTGCCCTGTCCTTGTCTGTCTCTGCTGCCTTAGCATCTCCTCTTTAACTTTCCAATTTAACAGGGGCTATCCTGGCACTGTGGAGAAATACCTTTTGTTGTTTCTTTTTTTTTTTAAGATTTTATTTATTTGAGAGAGAGAGAGAGAATGAACGGGGGGAGGGGCAGAGGGAGAGGGACAAGCAGACTCCTGGCTGAGCAGGGAGCCATACACTGGGCTTGATCTCAAGACCCTGAGATCACCACCCGAGCCGAAATCAGACGCTTAACCGACTGAGCCACCCAGGCGCCCCCTTTTTTTGGTTTCTGAAACAAGAAAATTTAGGATCCTGATTATCACAAGCATATATCCTCAGTTGTTAAGGCAAATGGTTTGACATCAAGCCTTCATTGTCCTCCATTTCCATCCTGTCAGAGGCTCTCCACCCGAATGCCTTGGTTCCCTGATGTTCATTCCAATCTATTGCTAATACTCAAAGATGCCTCCCACATCCTTGGAAGGCAGCAAGGGTGGTTGGAGACACCTTGTTGATGGCTATTTTCTTTGTGCGTTTGGCTTGATCACAATCTCTTTGGGAGTCACTGCCAGCACATGCGGTGTGTATGGATTATAGTAGACCAGCAAGGAAATTCGTGGCAAGAAAGACAGAACTGGGGGGGGGGGGGGGGGCGGTGGGGAGTTTTTTTTTTTTTTTTTTTTGCAAGCACAGATTTGGGGACCTGGTTTCTCCAGCATTTTTGGTTCCTGCCATGTTTGTTCATGATTGGGAGCGGGAGTCAGATCCTTATTAATGGAAAGTGAAAATAATTGTTGTTGCAAATGCTTAAATGCTTACTGGGCACCAGGCAATGTTCTAAGTGTTTAATGTGTAGCAACTCACTTGATCCACCCAATAACCTCATGAGGTAGATTCTTTTATGATCCTCACTTAAGGAAACTGAGGCACAGAAAATTAGTGTTCCGACCAAGATCTCTGAACAGATAGAAGAGAGGGGGCTGGGATTTGAACCCAACCAAGCTAATGATTCCAGAAGCCATGTTCTTAACCACCAAGTAGGACAACCCCTCAATGATTAGGAGGCTCCTAAGAGGCTCTGGAATACCCATGAATACATTTGAAAAGCTTTCTCCCATTTTGCCCCACTTGCGATATTACTTATAGGTAAGACTTGACAGGCTACTGGTATCTAAAAAACGTAATTAAGTGTAATGATGTAGCGTTCCCTTGCTCATTCACCGGCCTGGGAAATTCCTCCAGGCAGATGCACAGGAGTACATGCGTGAAAACGGTGAGAGAAAAATGGCAAATCCTCTGGGTCTCTTTGCTCACCATTAGGTCAACGGAGTGACGGTTCACGGGGCCACGCCCCTGTTCAATGCATGCCGGAGCGGCAGTGCTGCGTGTGTCAACGTGCTGCTGGAGTTTGGAGCCAAGGCCCAGCCGGAGGTGCACTTGGCTTCACCCATCCACGAGGCAGTCAAGAGAGGTAACGGGGCCATCCCATTGCGCATGCTGCGTTGGTGGGCTCACTCCGATCTGCACGAGTCAGCGGTGCAGGGGTCACCGTGTAAGGAACACCCAGACCTTCAACCGGTAGGCTGTGTGTTGCTTAGAATCCCAGAGCTGCAACTTCAGAGCGCCCGAATCTTTAGGAAGTACCGGTGGGGCATGCAACCGCCCTTCTTGGGCCCTGGGAACAGCTTTCTGTCTCAGGTGTCGAATTTCCTAGGGAGTCAGTGTCTCGGCAGCCCTTTCTCGAAGCTCTTTGCTGGTGTTTTGGGGGCAGCTGGCCCGGTCAAGCCTGCAGGGGTGACTTCCATGAGTCGTACTTTTTGCTTATGTCTTTGTCTTTACTAGAAAAGAACAGCTCTTCTCCCAAAGCCCATAAAACATCAGCCACTAAAATAAATTATGAAAGCGTCTGAAAGCCAAGGCTGATGATGGGAACCCTAATGGAAGATTAAATGTAACTGTCCACGGCAAGCAATATACTCTTTCGAGATGAGCTGCTGACTTCAAGGTCATTAGTTATTGCAAAAAGTTGCAACTTTAAAAAGCATGGCATTAGAAACCTTGAAGTTGATTCTAGCCTCCTGTATTCTCAGTTACTTTTGAAATGAGGGAAGAGAGTAAAGTGAAGGTCTTTAAAAACTCTATGCATCGGCTAGACATGAACAAGAAGATAGCACTGAAAGGCCAAGGCCATTTGTCAAAGGTCACACCGATAGAGCAACATTTCTGTTTACTCAGTGGTGGAATTATTCTCTTATATTGAGATAAGAAATAAAATGGGGAAGTTAGAACACTTTAGAACAGTGATCTTTGCTGGTCTAATTGGGGATGCAAGTCTTTATTTCCAAAGGCAATAATGAAAGATTTGCACCGGGTTAATAAACATTGTCACTTGGTAATTTTTTTTTTTTTTTTGCAGCAGATTATTTTGTTTCCTGTGCTTTTATTTTTTTCCCCGTGTTTTAACAGTTGAAGTATAATTAACGCACAGTACTATATTAGTTTCAGATGTACAAAACAGTGATTCCACACTTCCATACATCACCTGGTGCTCATCCCAAGTGTATTCTTCATCCCCATTGCCTGTTTCCCCCAGCCCCCCACTCCCCTCCCCTCTGGCAACTGGCAGTTTGTTCTCTGTATTTGAGTCTGTTTTTTTTTTTTGTCTTTTTTTTTCCGTTTGTGGATTACTTTAAATGAAACAAAAGACCCAAATCTCAACATATCTATGGTTTTGATGTCTTATACATATTTAATAAACATTTATTAATAACTGATGCTGGTCATTTTCCAAACTCCAAGTACATCCTTTAAGTTGAAGGGAAATGGTCTACTTTGGAAATGATCTAAAAGTCTTTAAAAACTTTTTTTAAGGTTGATTTGAAGTAAAAGTTCATCTGTTTGTTGCATTTCCATCCAAACATTTAAAAATGGATAAATATTGGGAATGGTTTGAATTACTGAAGTAATTCTGCAATACTTGGATGGTTTTATATTGGAGTGTTTGGTATCTATGTGCCTACAAAATATATACATGCTTATCATAAACACATCAATTCATGTGTCTATGTATTTTTTTCTGTATCTGTAAGCATGTTAGGGACCAACATCCACAGAATGGAAGAATAAATAGCAAATTCATTATTTTAGATGCTGTTATATTAGTGCTAATCATTTATATATTAACTTTGTAAAACTTCCTGTGAGTACTTAAATTTAACTCAGACCAGGCTCAGTTTCTTCTGCAAAGAAAAAGAAAAAAAAATTAAAAGGACAGGAATTATTTAAAAATGTTTATTAGATACCCTGTATTTACCGGGCAGTTTTAGGTACTGACTAGATATTTTTTCTGGATTTTTTAAACCTCTCCCAACAGAGTAGGTCAGTCTGAGTCCATGCTTTGACATATGGATGCTATAATCCCAGTATAATATTTACTTATGTGAACAAATAGTTTGGATCCATAGGATCCTCATTTGTACATTTTAATGCATATTTTTACTTAATTGAGCATTTGTGATAAATCAACCAGGTTTGAGAAGAAGCTTGCTTTTATGTTATCTTATTAAAAAAGATTAGTGAAGTGACGGTAAGATTTTTTTTAAGAAAACTCTTAAATCTTCAAAGAGAACAGACTCTTTATAAACTCCCATCAATTCCTCAGAAGTATTTGGTCCTGATCAAATCATTCGTATGCTGCAAATTAATCAAGTCTATTCATTGGGCAGCCTCTCCAAGACCAATGCTTGTCTACATACTTCTTGTTAGCCACTGAATTTGAAAGTGCAGTTCAATATATCCTATATTTGAGGATTTGAAAGTGCAGTTCAATATATTCTATATTCGAGGCTTTTTATTCTCAGAGGTGTCTTCCAGGTTAACCAAAATAAGGAGGTGAGACCATACATGGATGAAGAAGAGAATGAGAGATTTGTAGTGGAGAGGGATCAGGGCTGGGCCTTGCATTTGAGCGCTGGCTTTTCAGGGTAATAATAGGATGAGTCGTTCACCCCTCTGCATCTTGCAACCTCTATTTATAAACTGGTGGCTTCACTGTAAAGAGTGATTTCAGCTGTGCTCCTTGGCGCCCTTAGTCTAGTTGGAAGTACCTCAAGGGCTGCAAAGGGGAATTTAAGTGGGGAAGTATGGGCGTGCTTTTCTTTTTAATGGTTTTGATTTTGGAGTTTTCTAAGATTTCTCTCCCCCCAAACCTCCCCAATTTTTTTCTGCTTAAAAAAAATCTAGGTTATTTCTAAAGCCCATTCCAGATAAGCAATTCTGTAGTTCTATAAATAGTCAATATTTCCCTTACTTGAGTAAGGTTATCTTTTTTTCCCACCAGGTCATAGAGAGTGCATGGAGATCCTGCTGGCAAATAACGTTAACATTGACCAAGAACTGCCTCAACTTGGAACTCCCCTGTATGTGGCCTGCACCTACCAGAGGGTAGACTGTGTGAAGAAACTTCTAGAATTAGGTAACTTCCAGAAATCTTTTTATGAGAGGAACCTATTAACTTTGTTGGTTTTTCATGGCTTTAAAGACAAAGTTCTTGGGTGCCTGGGTGGCTCAGATGGTTAAGCGTCTGCCTTCGGCTCAGGTCATGATCCCAAAGTCCTGGGATCAGTCCCGTGTGAGGCTCCCTGCTCAGTGAGTAGCCTGCTTCTCCCTCTGCCTCTCTCTCTGTCTCTTATGAATAAATAAATAAAATCTTAAAAAAAAAAAAACTAAAGACAAAGTTCTTGTCAGGCTGGACAAAATTCTGACAGTATTTGATGTTTGAATGCTTGAAACAGAACTTTTCCAGAGAAATGAATGTCTACTTCCTTTGATATCAGCTCCATTTACCTGGTATGGTTCTCCTTGGTGGTTTCAAGAGAGAGCAAGAGTCTCTTTCCCATAAGTGCTAGTGGGAAAAAAAAATTTTATTTCATTGGCTCTTTTTGAGTCACATGCCTATCTCTGAGCCAATATAGTGGCCAGAGGAGTACAATGCACTGATTGGCTTAGGCCTAGATTTCAGTCTGCACTGAAGTTGTTGGGCTTCACTGGAAACACATGAACTGGGAACCACAGGGGATGGTTCCCCAGAGGGAAATCTAGGTGTGGTTATCAGGTAGATGCCCAATAGCAAAAATAACAGACATTTGCCATAGACTCCTTTAGATCAATCCTGCTAAGATCCTTAGTAACCTTTTTATTTTTATTTTTTATTATTTTTTTAAAAAGATTTTAAAATTTATTTGAGAGAGAGAGAGGTGAGGGGAGGGGCAGAGGAAGAGGGAGAGAGAGAGAATCTCAAGCAGACTCTCCTCTGAGCATGGAGCCCGACGCCGGGCTCGATTCCATGACCCTGAGATCATGACCTGAGCCAAAATCAAGAGTCGGATCCTTAACCGACTGAGACACCCGGGTGCCCCCTTAGTAACCTTCTTAGTTCTAAAAGGCATAACAGAAACTGGGAGTCCAGGGAAAAGTAGAGTGTCTTGAACTATTATTTGGTTAAAGGTTCCCCAAACATAGCTACTGACATAAAGGTAGAGTCTATACTATGAATCTTTAAATCAGAATTTTTATCTCTAAGATTTTTTTTCTTTTTCATCCCCCATCATTTACTACTCCCTGTAGTAGTTCAGAAACCTTTTTTTTTTTTTGAGCCCAGAATAAGAGAAATGCTAAAGAAACTTCACTTTCCCCTTTGCCAAAAACCAAAATAATAATTCTGAGTAAAAGGAGCTGCAAATATTTAATTTTGTTCATCACACAGTTCATACGGGAAAGCAAGTAACATTTTAAATGACTAAAAATATCTTTCTTCGCTTTTCTCATCATAATAGTTTGTGGCGGTCTGAGTAGCCATTGCTGAGGTTCTGGGCTTAAGTCGTGTATTTCCAAAGATCTGTCAAGCACGTCATGACATTGCAGATACCTTTGCAGATATCTCCAGCTACTGTATTTGCAGCTCCTGGTATTTCCACGGTAACGTTTCGCGTTGGCTTGTGGTCATCTGCTTTTCTTCAGGAGCCAGTGTGGACCGCGGGCAACGTCTGGACACTCCCCTGCATGCGGCGGCGAGGCAGTCCAGCGTGGAAGTCATCCACCTGCTAGCCGACTACGGGGCTCCCCTAAAGCGCAGGAACGCCAGGGGCAAAAGCGCGCTGGATCTGGCCGCCCCCAACAGCAATGTGGAGCAGGCACTCCTGCTCCGGGAAGGTAAGGAAGGGCTGGGTGGGCCTTTCTCCTCCATAAGCACATCGGCTCTCTCTCCTTCCTGTCTTATTTCTGGACTGTCTCACCTTTGGCCTTTTCTCCGTTTAATTGGGTGTGTGGCAGGCAACAGGTGTCACTTGCGTCGCCGCCGAGATTTTATAGGCTGTATCTATTCACTTATCACAGAAGGGCATTTATATGGCTGGTATGTCCCTGTGGATTTTCTGTAACGAGAAAATAATCGGAGAACTTGGTTTTCACCATGAGGAGCTTGAACTGCTGCATCTGTCCTGGCGTAAGCGTGTAACTGAGTAGACCAAAACTCTGCTTTGTCATATTCGGGGGAATTAGCGATACTTGGGCTAGAGGCTGTAGGGTGGACACAGAGTGCATATTTTGGACATGGGACTAAACGGCGAAGTTGCTTGCCAGATCGGTTTCTCCAGATCAGGGAGTAGGTGGATCTGTGCCCCCCATTGCCTTGCTCCCATTTCCACCACGGGCTAATGGAGCTACAGATGCCAGAGGAGAGAAGGCAAGTCTCTAAAATGCTCTGTATTCCAGATTCAGAAGCGAGCCATGCTAAGTCCATACAGAAAGAGAACATCTGAGCCTATACTGATCATTTGTATGCTTGGGAGACTCTTAAAGAATAATAGTAATTATTCAGCATTATGCATATGTCAGGTACTGAGCTAAATTTGAAAAGAAGATGAATCTCCCTGAATTGTGAAAACTTAAAAGCAGGGAGAACTTCAGAGTAACTGGTGCTAGCCCAGTTGCAAATGGGAAAAGAGCAGCATAAAGATACTGGCTTGAAGAAGGTCATATGTATGACTCCTCAGAAGAACTAGGATTCCAGCCAAGCAGTCTGACCCCGGAACACGCACTCTTAATGTTATGCTGGCCCAATCCTGAACCTTCTGAAACAGTTTCTGGGGAGAAGGGTTTTACTTTACTCACCAGTTACATTTTATGAGACCACCCTCAAGTCTTCTATACCTTCCAAGTGGAAAGCTTGGTTCAATAATTGTAGGCATACTTTCTAGGTCAGTGCTTCCTGAGTTCTGCCGTGAGTACAAATCACCTGGGGGGTCTCATTAAAATGCAGATTTGGATCCAGGAGTTCTGTGGTGGGGTCTAGACTCAGCACACCCACCGGGTTCCCAGGTGCTGCTGCTGCAGCAAAAATGTTTCCAGGTCCAGGATTTAGATTTATTTATTTTTTATATTGTTTCATACAAGCTCATTTTCTTTTTTCTATTTATTTATTTATTTTTATTATTATGTTATATTAATCACCATACATTACATTATTAGTTTTTGATGTAGTGTTCCATGATTCATTGTTTGCGTATAACACCCAGTGCTCCATTCAGTACGTGCCCTCCTTAATACCCATCACCAGGCTAACCCACCCTCCCACCCCGCCTCCCCTCTAGAACCCTCAGTTTGTTTTTCAGAGTCCATCATCTCTCATGGTTCATCTCCCCCTCCGATTTCCCCCCTTCATTCTTCCCCTCCTGCTATCTTCTTCTTTTTTTTTAACATATAATATATTATTTGTTTCAGAGGTACAGATCTGTGATTCAACAGTCTTGCACAATTCACAGCGCTCACCATAGCACATACCCTCCCCAATGTCTATCACCCAGCCACCCCATCCCTCCCACCCCCCACCACTCCAGCAACCCTCAGTTTGTTTCCTGAGATTAAGAATTCCTCATATCAGTGAGGTCATATGATACATGTCTTCCTCTGATTGACTTACTTCTCTCAGCATAACACCCTCCAGTTCCATCCATGTTGTTGCAAACGGCAAGATTTCATTCCTTTTGATGGCTGCATAATATTCAGCCATCACACACACACACACACACACCACATCTTCTTTATCCATTCATCTGTTGATGGACATCTTGGCTCTTTCCACAGTTTGGCTATGGTGGGTATTGCTGCTATAAACATCGGGGTGCACGTACCCCTTTGGATCCCTACATTTGTATCTTTGGGGTAAATACCCAGTAGTGCAATTGCTGGATCGTATGGTAGCTCTATTTTCAACTGTTTCAGGAAACTCCATACTGTTTTCCAGAGTGGCTGCACCAGCTTGCATTCCCACCAACAGTGTAGGAGGGTTCCCCTTTCTCCGCATCCCCGCCAACATCTGTCGTTTCCTGACTTGTTAATTTTAGCCATTCTGACTGGTGTGAGGTGATATCTCACTGAGGTTTTGATTTGGATTTCCCCGATGCTGAGTGATGTGGAGCACTTTTTCATGTGTCTGTTGGCCATTCGGATGTCTTCTTTGGAAAAATGTCTGTTCATGTCTTCTGCCCATTTCTTGATTGGATCATTTGTTCTTTGGGTGTTGAGTTTAAGAAGTTCTTTATGGATTTTGGATACTAGCCCTTTATCTGATAGGTCATTTGCAAATATCTTCTCCCACTCTGTCAGTTGTCTTTTGGTTTTGTTGACTGTTTCCTTTGCTGTGCAAAAGCTTTTTATCTTGATGAGGTCTCAATAGTTCATTTTTGCCCTTGCTTCCCTTGCCTTTGTTGAGGTTTCTAGGAAGAAGTTGCTGTGGCTGAAGTCGAAGAGGTTGCTACCTGTGTTCTCCTTTAGGATTTTGATGGACTCCTGTCTCACGTTTAGGTCTTTCAACCATTTGGAGTCTATTTTTGTGTGTGGTGTAAGGAAATGGTTCAGTTTCATTCTTCTGCATGTGGCTGTCCAATTTTCCCAACACCATTTGTTGAAGAGACTGTCTTTTTTCCATTGGACATTCTTTCCTGCTTTGTCGAAGATGAGTTGACCATAGAGTTGAGGGTCCAGTTCTGGGCTCTCTCTTCTCTTCCATTGATCTATGTGTCTGTTTTTGTGCCAGTACCATACTGTCTTGATGATGACAGCTTTGTAATAGAGCTTGAAGCCTTGAATTGTGATGCCGCCAGCTTTGCTTTTCTTTTTCAACATTCCTCTGGCTATTCGGGGTCTTTTCTGGTTCCATACAAATTTTAGGATTATTTGTTCCATTTCTTTGAAAAAAGTGGATGGTATTTTGATAGGGATTGCAATGAATGTGTAGATTGCTCTAGGTAGCATTGACATCTTCACAATATTTGTTCTTCCAGTCCATGAGCATGGAATGTTTTTCCATTTCTTTGTGTCTTCCTCAATTTCTTTCATTAGTATTTTATAGTATTCTGAGTACAGAATCTTTGCCTCTTTGGTTAGATTTATTCCTAGGTATCTTACGGTTTTGGGTGCCACTGTAAATGGGATCGACTCCTTAATTTCTCTTTCTTCTGTCTTGTTGGCGTATAGGAATGCCACTGATTTCTGTGCATTGATTTTATATCCTGCCATGTTACTGAATTCCTGTATGAGTTCTAGCAGTTTTGCGGTGGAGTCTTTTGGGTTTTCCACATAAAGTATCATCATCTGCAAAGAGTGAGAGTTTGACTTCTTTGCCGATTTGGATGCCTTTTATTTCTTTTTGTTGTCTGATTGCTGTGGTTAGGACTTCTAATACTATGTTGAACAGCAGTGGTGATAGTGGACATCCCTGCCGCGTTCCTGACCTTAGGGGAAAAGCTCTCAGTTTTTCCCCATTGAGAATGATATTCGCTGTGGGTTTTTCATAGATGGCTTTTATGATATTGAGGTATGTATCCTCTATCCCTATCCTTTGAAGAGTTCTGATCAAGAAAGGATGCTATACTTTGTCAAATGCTTTTTCTGCATCTAATGAGAGGAGCATATGGTTCTTGTTCTTTCTTTTATTAATGTATTGTGTCACATTGATTGATTTGCGGATGTTGAACCAACCTTGCAGCCCAGGGATAAATCCCACTTGGTCGTGGTGAATAGTCCTTTTAATGTACTGTTGGATCCTATTGGCTAGTATTTTGGTGAGAATTTTTGCATCCATGTTCATCAGGGATATTGGTCTGTCATTCTCCTTTTTGATGGGGTCTTTGGTTTTGGGATCAAGGTAATGGTGGCCTCATAAAATGAGTTTGGAAGTTTTCCTTCCACTTCTATTTTTTGGAACAGTTTCAGAAGAATAGGTATTAATTCTTCTTTAAACGTTTGGTAGAATTCCCCTGGGAAGCCATCTGGCCCTGGGCTTTTGTTTGTTGGGAGATTTTTGATGACTGCTTCAATTTCCTTAGTGGTTATAGGTCTGTTCAGGTTTTCTATTTCCTCCCGGTTCAGTTTTGGTAGTTGTTACATCTCTAGGAATGCATCTATTTCTTCCAGATGATCTAATTTGCTGGCATATAGTTGCTCATAATATGTTCTTATAATTCTTTGTATTTCTTCGGTGTTGGTTGTGAACGCTCCTCTTTCATTCATGATTTTATTTATTTGGGTCATTTCTCTTTTCTTTTTGATAAGTCTGGCCAGGGGTTTATCAATCTTGTTAATTCTTTCAAAGAACCCAGCTCCTAGTTTCGTTGATCTGTTCTTCTGTTCTTTGGGTTTCTATTTCATTGATTTCTGCTCTGATCTTTATTATTTCTCTTCTCCTGCTGGGTTTAGGCTTTATTTGCTGTTCTTTCTCCAGCTCCTTTAGGTGTAGGGTTAGGTTGTGTATTTGAGACCTTTCTTGTTTCTTGAGAAAGGAATGTACTGCTGTATACTTCCCTCTTAGGACTGCATTTGCTGCATCCCAAAGATTTTGAACTGTTGTGTTTTCATTTTCATTGGTTTCCATGAATTTTTTTAATTCTTCTTTAATTTCCTGGTTGACCTGTTCATTCTTTAGTAGGACGCTCTTTAGCCTCCATGCATTTGAGTTCTTTCCAACTTTCCTCTTGTGATTGAGTTCTAGTTTCAAAGCATTGTGGTCTGAAAATATGCAGGGAATGATCCCAATCTTTTGGTACCGGTTGAGACCTGAATTGTGACCTAGGATGTGATCTATTCTGGAGAATGTTCCATGGGCACTAGAGAAGAATGTGTATTCTGTTGCTTTGGGATGGAGTGTTCTGAATATATCTGTGAAGTCCATTTGGTCCAGTGTGTCATTTAAAGTCTTTATTTCCTTGTTGATCTTTTGCTTAGATGATCTGTCCATTTCAGTGGGGGGGGGTGTTAAGTCCCCCCTATTATTGTATTGTTGTCGATGTGTTTCTTTGCTTTTGTTATTAATTGCCTTATGTAATTGGCTGCTCCCATGTTAGGGCCATAGATATTTACAGTTGTTAGATCTTCTTGTTGGACAGACCCTTTAAGTAGGATATAGTGTCTTTCCTCATCTCTTATTACCATCTTTGGTTTAAAATCTAATTTGTCTGATATAAGGATTGCCACCCCAGCTTTCTTTTGGTGTCCATTAGCATGGTAAATTGTTTTCCACTCCCTCATTTTCAATCTGGGGGTGTCTTTGGGTCTAAAATGAGTCTCTTGCAGACAGCATATCTATGGGTCTTGTTTTTTTATCCAATCTCATAGCCCGTGACTTTTGATTGGGTCATTTAGCCCATTTACATTCACGGTAACTATTGAAAGATATGAATTTAGTGCCACTGTATTGCCTGTAAGGTGACTGTTACTGTATATTGTCTGTGTTCCTTTCTGGTCTATGCTACTTTTAGGCTCTCTCTTTCCTTAGAGGACCCCTTTCAATATTTCTTGGAGGGCTGGTTTTGTGTTTGCAAATTCCTTTAGTTTTTGTTTGTCCTGGAAGCTTTTTATCTCTCCTTCTATTTTCAATGACAGCCTAGCTGGATAGAGTATTCTTGGCTGCATATTTTTCTCGTTTAGTGCTCTGAATATATCATGCCAGTCCTTTCTGGCCTGCCAGGTCTCTGTGGATAGGTCTGTTGTGAATCTAATGTTTCTACCATTGTAGGTTACAGATCTCTTCTCCTGAGCTGCTTTCAGGATTTTCTCTTTGTCTCTGAGACTCGTGAGTTTAACTATTAGATGTTGGGGTGTTGACCTATTTTTATTGATTTTGAGAGGGGTTCTCTGTGCCTCCTGGATTTTGATGCCTGTTTCCTTCCCCACATTAGGGGAGTTCTCTGCTATAATTTGCTCCAATATACCTTCTACCCCCCTCTTTCTTCTTCTTCTGGGATCCCAATTATTCTAATGTTGTCTCGTCTTATGATATTGCTTATCTTCTCAAATTCCGCCCTTGTGATCCAGTAGTTGTTTATCTCTCTTTTTCTCAGCTTCTTTATTTTCTATCATTTGGTCTTCTATATCACTAATTCTCTCTTCTGCCTCATTTATCCTAGCAGTTAGAGCCTCCATTTTTGATTGCACCTCATTAATAGCCTTTTTGATTTCGACTTGTTTAGATTTTCGTTCTTTTACTTCTCCAGAAAGGGTTTCCTAATAACTTCCATGGTTTTTTCAAGCCCAGCTAGTATCTTTAAAATCATCATTCTGAACTCTAGTTCCGACATCTTACTAATGTCCATGTTGATTAGGTCCCTGGCAGTTGGTACTGCCTCTTGTTCTTTTTTTTGAGGTGATTTTTTTCCATCTTGTCATTTTGTCCAGAGGAGAATAGATGAATGACAGAAGAAAATGCTAACAGGGTAACATTGTCCCCAGAAAATATACACTAAAGAAATCAGAAAAGACCTGAAACCGGGGGAAAAGAAAGGGAAAGAAAGAAAAAAGAAAAAGAAAAAGATAAAAACAAACAAAAACAAAACAAAACAAAAACAGAATATGATCAAATATGATCAGGCTGGTGCATAGATCAGTGCCACACACTAGATTTTGGGTGTATTTTTGTCTGTTAGAAGAAAGTGCCTCCCAAAATTTTAAAGAAAGAAAAACTTATATATGTACAAAAATAAGGGTTAATATGAGGAAGGGATGGAATATGACTGTAAAGATGAAAATTATAAGATTTTATAAAAGGAATTGATAAGATGAGAAGTTGGTTGAAAAAAGAAAGAAGAGGATTTAAAAAAAAAAGGGGAGAGAATGTGATCAGGGAGGAGACTAGAACAAAGCCATACCCTAGAGATTTAGGGTATATTTTGATCTGTTAGACGAAACTGTATCTCAAATTTCCCAAGATATAAAAATTTGTATACATATATATATATATATATATATATATATATATATATATATATATACATATATACCAAAAATAAGGGTAACTACTATGAAGGGATAGAATATGACTCTAAAAATGAAAAATAAAAAGTATTTTTTAAAAAAGGATTGATAAGATGTTGGTTGAAAAAGGGAAAAAGAAAAATTCCAAAAAAAAAAATTTAACTTTGAAAGACTAAAGAATCATGGGAAAAAAAGCCATGGATTCTATGTGCAGTATTCCCTTAGCGCTGGAGTTCTCCCGTTCTCCTTGATCGGTAAACTTGGTCTTGGCTTGCTGGCTGTTTGTGCTGATCTTCTGGGGGAGGGGCCTGTTGCCGTGGTTCCCAAATGTCTTTGCCGGAGGCGGAATTGCCCTGTCCTTGCCGGTCCAGGCTAAGCAAGCTGCTCGGGTTTGCTCTTGGGAGCTTTCGTTCCCTGCAAGCTTTCCGTTCAGCTTTGGAGGATGACAGTGAAAATGGTGGCCTCCCAATCTCCGGCCGGAGGAGCCGAGAACTCGGGGCCCCGCTCCTCAGTGTGCCCCCAGAGAAAAGCAGTCCCTCCCGTGTCCCCGGTCTCCGGCCGCACTCCGTGCTCACCCGGCCTGTGATCGAGCGTTTCTATCTCTGGCACATGACCCCGCGCGGAGTCTCCAAACCCAGCAGATCCCCGCGGTGCGCTCCCGCGCCGCTCTTCCCGGGGGAGGAAGGGGACTCTCCCCGGCTCTGCCACTTGTTGGGTCCCTGCTGGAGGAGCGGTGGCCCGACTGGGCCGCGGATCACAGTTTACGGCCACCCCGAGCTGAGAGCCCGCGCCTCGGCTCCGTCTCTGCAGCCGGCCTCCCCGCTCCGATACCTGGGAGCTCTGCTGCACTCAGGCTCCCCCGGTCTTTCTGTGACCCCGAGGGTCCTGAGACCACACTGTCCCGCGAGGGTCCCACCCCCCGCTTAGCCACTGGAGTGATGTCCCTCAGCGGAGCCGACTTCTCAAAGGTCCGATTTTGTGCTCCGCGGCTCTAGCACTTGCCAGAAGCAGTGGACAGAGGCCCCCTCCCCTGCCGTCTATCCTCCCAAATATCGCCTCGGATTCACTTCTCCGCACGTCCTACCTTCCAGAAAGTGGTCGCTTTTCTGTTCAGAGAGTTGTTGCTACTCTTTTCTTCGATTTCCTGTTGAGTTCGTAGGTGTTCAGAATGGTTTGATCCCTATCCAGCTGAATTCCTGGGACCAGATGAAATCCAGGTCTCCTACACCTTTGCCATCTTGCTCCGCCCCCTGATTTAGATTTCTTCTAAGCGACTTCTTCTGTCTTCTGTTGTCATAAATACAGCTGCTTCCTCCAGAAGGGTGAACACCAGCTCTGTCAGAGTTCACTCTGGTATCTGAGCTTCTGTAGGCCAACTAGACAGTCCGTCTGCGTTACTGTTTTCCAGAAGAGCTTTAGTTGGGTGACAGGTAGAGATGCTTTCCATTCTTGCTTCCCAAGATTTTAACCGAGGGCAATTATTTGCTCTTTCTATCACATGGACGCTCCTCGGAAACATCAAATCAAATGTGACCTGGCTATTTGCATAGGTAGTGTGCCATTTCTCATGGGGTGTAGGATCCTGTTACATTAGGATTTTCTTGACAAGAGCAACCTTGTGTCGTCCAGTAACCACACAGGTCTACTTGAAGAGATCTTTACCGAGACAGTCAGGTTAGGGAATAATGGGACATTACAAATGCCTCAGTATAACTAGTGTTCCAGCCCAAACCTCATTTGTCCTACTCAACCATATTTTGGCTCCCCTTACTTTCCTTCAGCCACTCATAGCCATGGGTGTGATGACTCTACGAGCTTCCTTGAGACTGAGGTTCCGGGCATAATGGGGGTTAAGCGACTTGGGTCCTTTCTCTAGATCCTCTATTGAGCTGGGAGCCTGGCGCAAATGGAGGGCCCCTCCTAATAGGACTTGGGACCCAGCCAGCACCACCTTGTGAGCAGCTAGAGCCAGGAGGTCTAGGAGGCCTCTGTGACCATACAGACCCCCAACACCCACTTGGTAGTTGGCCCTTGCTTGGCAGCTCTGTCTCAGGCTCCTGCCTGCTCAGTGGTTCCATTCAGGTTTTCTTCTCAGCCGGTATTATCACATTCATTGGCATGTACAGTGCATGAATGGAGTGCATTCCCTTTATTTATTTTTCAAATTTTTAATTTAAATTGAATTTAATTAACACATAGTGTATTACTAGTTTCAGAGGTAGACTTCAGTGATTCATCAGTTGCATACAACACCTAGTGCTCATTCCATCCCGTGCCCTCCTTAATGCCCATCCCCCATTTGCCCTCTCCCCCCACCCACCTCCCCTCCAGCGACCCTCAGTTTGTTCCCTAGAGTTAAGAGTCTCATGGCTTGCCTCCCTCTCTGTTTTCGTCTTATTTTATTTTTCCTTCCCTTCCCCTATTTTCATCTGTTTTGTTTCTTAAGTTCCACATATGAGTGAAATCATATGGTGTTTGTCTTTCTCTGATGGACTTATTTCGCTTAGCATAATATTACCCTCTAGTTCCATCCATGTCGTTGCAAATGGCAAGATTTCCTTCTTTCGGATGACTGAGTAATATTCTGTTGTATACATACACCACATCTTCTTTATCCATTCCTCTGTCGGTGGACATCTGGGCTCTTTCCATAGTTTGGCTACTGTGGACATGAAGTGAATTCCCTTTAGGCCTCACGCTTCATTCCTGGCTTGCCTCTGGTTAGCTTCACTCTTCAATATCACTAGTACAATTACATTTGGAGGGTCAACTTAAATGTGTCCCCACCCGGGGGGGCAAACTGGGGTCCCTGTGTGTATTTAATGTCTGCTCCATCACTCTGTAATCCATGTAGAGATTCAGCCTCTCGTAAGCTTGTAGAACATTTCAGCCTCTTCCAGTCCTCTGGTCTCCCCTTCTTCCCCACCCCCACTGCCACGAGCTTCACACATTTTAATTTTTTCCCCAGGCCCACCTGCTCTTTCCCAGCTCTGCCGCCTGTGTGTTCGGAAGTGCTTGGGTCGAGCATGTCATCAAACCGTCCATGAACTCCATCTGCCGGAGCTGCTGGAAAGATTCCTGCTGTACCGGTAGCCCCAGCTGGCCGTGGGAAGATACTTGGAAATAAGCAGGTTGTTCCCTGCTGTATCCAGGGTACCTAGTGTAGATGCCCAACCAGTAGACTCTGACTATCTTCGAATGAGCTAAGGCAGTTAGTGTAGGTCCCCGATGAACTGGAACACTTGAGGAGTGGAAACTCCTGGTTAATGCTCTTATTAACCAAGGGGCAACCAGGAGCCTTTTTGTCTTTAGCTTTTGTTGTTAAGAAACTTAAAATTTCTGTGAAGGGGAGTGAAAATAATCTATGTTTGAAGATTCACGATCTTTAATTATCTAAGGGTCAATGTTCTGAATATCATGCAGACACAAAAATCTGGGTGAATAAAATTATGATGAGTGTACATAATTCAAGATGTGTTACTGATTTAGTTCCTCCCTCCTTACCCCTTTCTTTTTTTGCTTCTGTGAATAAACCTCTGCTATAATTTTGATTTCCTTGCTATTTATATACACACACACACACACACACACACATATATATATATATATATATATATATATATGCTGAATACATTAAAAACATCACAGTTAGCAGAGACTTCCAGTTACCGAGTTCCTGGCTGATAAGAGAGATGTTGGAAGAGATTAGCTCACCCAGCAGTTAGAGTCAGTCGCTCATCACTTCTGATATTAAATGCTGTTCCTTGACGTAAACACTTCTAGACTCGAGCAACACTGGGCGTTCCCAACTAGCTGAACCCACAGGCACTGTTTGATGCTTGTTGCAACCCAAGCATCTATCAGCTTATTTTCAAAGTCAAGAGCCTCAGGGTTTTTGTCTGACATGTTAATGCCAGTTACTGAGATGGGCTCAACGCTGGGTCAATATTATTTCTGTGAGTCTGGGCCCCAAGTAAGCCTGATGATTATAATAGAAAACACAGCCTTCCCCTCCCCCTCTCTTTTTCTTCTTTTCCACTCCCTCCCCTTCTGCTTTTCCCACTGCTAGCCTTTCTTTATCTCCTCCTTTTTTGTGAATTCAGAACATGGAAATTGGATAAACTTTTAATTGTTGTAAGTACTACTGTCGTGGTTCAGTGACTAGAGTAATATTAGCTTCTAAAAAGAAAATTTTCTCTCAAATGATCCTAAGTTTGGTCCAAATATATATTCCCCCCCCCCCAGTTTTTCTAGCCGTTTGATTCTCAACTAGGGACAATTTTGCCCCCCTGCTCCAGGGACATTTGGCCAAGTTTGGAGACATTTTTAGTTGCCACAACTGAGGGAGGGGTGCTACTGACATCTAGTAGGTGGAGGTCAGAGATGCAGCTAATCATCCTACTGTGCACAGAGCAGATCCCCACAGCAAAGAATAATCAGGTCCGAAATGTCAGTAGTGCCAAGATTGAGAAACATTGCTCTAAAGCTGGGCTATTCGGTACAGGAGCCACAAGACCCATTAGGCTGTTGAGCAGCTGAAATGTGGCCGAATCGAGATGTGCTGTGGTATTAAAAAAAATACCGTGTTTTGAAGATTCAGTACAAAATGTGAAATATTAATAATTTCGATGTTGATTACACACTGAAATGATAATATTTTGAATGTATTAGGCTAAATAAAATTCATCACTAAAATTAATTCCACTTCTTTTTACTTTTTAAATGTGACTACCATACAATTTTAAATTATACATGTGGCTAGCATATTTCTGTTAGTACTGTTCGAGACCTTTTTCTGATTTTCACAACTTTGGAATATCAAATAAGTTAATTAGTTAACTACCTGGGGGAAAAAAGATTAAATTAATTTAAATTCCTATTTAATATCACATTCCAAAAACAAATCTTGGTTTTTTTGAAAATGTTAAAAAAATTTCAAATGCTCTAAAATACTAGAAGAAAATGTTCATGAATATACATGAAAGGGAATGTCTTTTCTAAGCCTAATATCAAAGGCAGAAACTTGAAAAGAAAATACTGATAAATTAAAATATGTATCATAGATATTTGGTAATTAAAATATGTATCATAGAACATTCGGGAATTAGAGGCTTTCTATCTTCAAAGTGTTCTCCTGAGTGCATTTTTTGGTCAATGTCTGAGCTCTGTGTTAAGCCCCAGGATGTCCTAGGATATTCCATCCGTCTGTGGCCCCGAGGAACTTGAGGATCCTGCTGTTCCATCTACTTTCTGAAACTGCAGAGCATGGATTTCACTAATCATTTGTATGGACCTCCCAGCTCTGGTAGGTGTGTTTTGTGCATGTGTGTGGAAGGGGGGGGGCACTCTAATTCTGAACTGAGTCCCAAGAGACCACTTACCAGACCGATCCTTCTGATTCCAGAAGGATGTGGATGCAGAACAGGTCCAGATCCCTGTGTCTTGGAGCTGTTGCGATGTTTTATGATTTATGAATATAGAGATTGGACATGAGGTAGTCTTTAAATTCCCTGTGAGGGGCGCCTGGGTGGCTCAGTCATTAAGCGTCTGCCTTAGGCTCAGGTCATGGTCCCGGGGTCCTGGGATGGAGCCCCGCATCGGGCTCCCTGCTCCGCGGGAAGCCTGCTTCTCCCTCTCCCACTCCCCCTGCTTGTGTTCCCTCTCTCGCTGTGTCTCTCTCTGTCAGGTAAATAAATAAAATCTTTCAAAAAATAAATAAATTCCCCGTGAGTCCTATGGTCCATCAAGCTAGAATGAGACCACCAGATGGAATCTTCTGGTTTATACGATATTAGATTGCTTGCTTTGTGGGGTTCTTAATACTAGTCTAGATTATTTCATTTTTCACAGGATGTGGGATGTTTTATTCCCCAAATGGTGTAATTTTGTACAATTTCAATCATATTTGAAGTGCTCTAGGATAACTTTTCCAATTAATTCATTAAATACATTTTTACCTGGCATCTGTTACGTGCCAGACACTAAGCCTATGAAAAAGATAGACAAGGTCCTTGCCCTCGACAAGCTGATAAGTTACTGGAGGCAACAGGGAGTAAGCAACACATACATACATATCGTCCTGTCAGGAAAGTGATAAGAAAAATAAAGCAGGCTGAGGTAAAGTGTGATGACGAGAGCTACTGTTTTAGATAAGGTGATTAGGCAAGACCCTGGCAGGGTGACTGAATTGTGACAAACTCCTCAGGCATGTGTCTAAAATGTATTAGTTTATTTTTACTGTGAAGGTTTTAGTGACTTTTTTCAGTATATCACATTTGTTGTTTTGTTTCGCTTTCTTTGCCTGGTTTAACGTCATGATCCTGTTATAAGAGTAGTTATGATTCCTGTTTTTCCCCCCGAACCATACTGTAATGATCTTCTAAGGTTCAAACCCTTCGAATCTATCCTCTTAAATGGTTGCATCCTATCCCTTAGCTATTTCCATATTGCTGGAATACTTCGATTACTTCTAATTTCTTGCTGTTACAAATACCACTAGTGTGAACTTCATTTTTTTAATAAATCTTTTTAAATGTTTGAAGTAGTTCTTAGAAGATGTTCAGAAGAGGTATCTACCGATTAAGAAAACTGTTTAAAATAATAGTTGGGGCACCTGGGTAGCTCAGTTGGTTAAGCGTCTGCCTTCGGCTTGGGTCATGATCCCAGGGCCCTGGGTTCGAGCCCCGCATCGGGCTCCGTGCTCCGCGGGGAGCCTGCTTTTCCCTCTGCCTGCCACTCCCCCTGCCTGTGCTCTCTCTCTCTCTCTCCCTCTTTCTCTCTGTCAAATAAATAAATAAAATCTTTTAAAAAATAAAAAAATAATAAAATAATAGTTAAAAATACTTGGAAATATTACACAATAAATCACTTTAAGGGAAAAATATTTTCATAACCACACAAATGTCCAATATTACCTATCCGTGTACCACGTGTCTCTCTAAGGAGACACGTAATACATCAATCTCTATTCCCTGTGTCTGTCTCTCATCTCTCTACCCATCCATCATTTATCTGACTGTATCCCTCACCTGCCTTGAGCCGTTATTTTCAAAAAAGTAAGCTTGCCTGTTTTATTTGGAGACTTAAGCCTCAACTCTTTCAACATCCCTTAAAGTATTTAAAAGGTTAGGTATGTCATTCAACATCTCTGGTTTTCCTGTCTCCTTTGCTAAGGGACGGTTTCTCCCAAAGTGATTCTCCTCCCTGATGTTTCTAATATCGCCTCATCAGAGAAACCTGAGGTTTACAGATACTTTTCTCAGTCACAGCGCTCGTGGTAGAGACGACTTGGCATGCCTGAGGCTGGCACAGGGAGGGAGAAAGGGTGTACGAACAGCTTGCTAGGGAAGGGCACTCTCAGCGTTGGAGGACCTCCCGAGCTCACCCATCCCAGATGGCCACAGCAGCTGCTTCCGCTCGGGGTCAGTAATCTCCCTTCTTCAGCCGAGTCGGCACTAGGATGAGCACATGGGTCACACTTTAGCCTGTAAAACATGCACACCAGATTTTTAATTTTTATCCAGTACATTTTTCCCTACCGCTGTTGTTTCGAAACTTTCCCAGCTTACAGAAAAATGACAAGAATAATACCATGAACATTTGGATACTCGTTACCTCAGTTCACCCATTTTTAGCATTTTGCCACATTTGCTCATCTGTGTGTAAGCACACGTGTGTATATGTGCACGCACACACCTGTAGAATGTATATGTATATAAGCCACGTATAATGAATACATATACCAATCATTTTTTTAAAGATTGATTTATTTTTGAGAGAAGGAATCTCAAGCAGACTCCCCACTGGGCACAGAGCCCAGTGCAAGCTTGATCCACGACCCTGAGATCATGACCAGAGCTGAAATCAAGAGTCGGACGCTTAACCTACTGAGCCACCCGGGCGCCCCTGTACAAATAATTTTAAATGAGCCATTCATGAATAAACTGTCGAAGTCATGATTCTTCCCCAAGGCCAGGATTAGCTGAGGCCGAGTGTTGCAAAAAATATAAGGGGGGCACCCAGAAACTCTATCATCGAAGTAAATATTTTAGCGCAATGTTTAAAAAAATTCGATGTTACAGAAAAAAGCCCACGATGACCAAAAATATAAAAAATTTTAATAAAGACGGGCTGTTGTTTGTCTTATGGGCTTAACACAATTGTGCAAGGCGAGGAATGTTTCCAATCAGCTGGAGGTCCTGGGACATATGAGGAAAGACAGTGGCTTGTGAACAGATTGGGCAATGAGGGCTTTATATATACTCCTGTGTTTTGACTGTGGAGCTTGCATTAGCTTTTCTTCTTTGATGCACAGTGTATCCAGAGGGGCAGGCATTTCTCCCTCTGCAAGCTGCAGGTGGCTCTGCCCTAAGCACTTCAGCATGCACCTCCTAGGAGCACAGAGATTCTTTTGTATCACCTCCGTGCAGTAATCACATGCAGGAAGCTGGACAGTGATGCACTTGTGACTATGTGATACGAGTCCATATTTAACTTCGACGATTGTGCCATTGATGTCTTGTCCCCCCTCCCCCAAGACACCCCCAGTCAGGATCTGATCAAGGATCATGTACTGTTGTCTCCTTCGAGCTAGAAAGCCTCCCCACCCCCCTTTTGTCTTTCGTGCCATTGGCCTTTTTGAAGAATCCAGCCCCATTGTTATGCAGACTGTTTCTCAATTTTGATTTGCCTGATGGTTTTCCTCAAGAATGCTGCACTCCGCCGGTTTCAAGAACTCATCCTTGTTTGAATCTGACTGTCCTGCTAAATGGAGTGGGAGTGAGTGTGCTCCCAAGTAGCAGCATCAGCTCGCTCAGCACCAGAGCCCACTATGCCAGAACAGCGCAAACAGCTCGGCTTTTTGCGGGAAGGGCAGACCATTCCACATTATCAGAGGAGATGTGCACCTTTTGGGTTTTAAAGGTTTTGTGCTAGAAAAATGGCTGGCAGGAATGACAAGAGGTTTCTGCTCCTGGGCCGACTTTGACTGCTTGGAGGTGACTTTCAAGGCTCCCCAAGGCCTGGCGGTGGGGAGAGTCTGGGAGTCCATGAGTGATGTCAGCTGTGGACATCTGGGTGAGGGGGGCACAGAGGCACTGGCTGGTAAGACTGCACTTGATAAAGAATGACTGTAGCTCATACACATGTAAATCAACTCTATCCTCATATAGACCCTTAAAAATGCATGACCTTCTCTTTTTTTTTTTCTAAGATTTTATTTATTTGACAGAGAGATAGAGAGCACAAGTAGGCAGAGAGGCAGGCAGAGGGAGAGGGAGAAGCAGGCTTCCAGCCGAGCAGGGAGCCCAATGCGGGGCTCGATCCCAGGACCCTGGGATCATGACCTGAGCCGAAGGCAGCCGCTTAACGACTGAGTCACCCAGGTGCCCCTGCATGACCTTCTCTTGTAATGGTTTTTTGAATTCCTGACCAGAAGTGTGGTTAAACAGTTAAATAATAATAATAAAAAAAATCAGTCCCCATCCTCCACTATTCACGAGAGGTGACCAACATTATAAATGTAGGGAGAAGGTTAAAAGCTGAGTAATTCCCTCCCAGGTACTAAGGCAACAACCTAGAAATCCCCTTTATTGTCACTTTGGACAATAAACTTAAATTTGGATATGGAAAAGTGGTATCTTCTTGGAGTTTCATTAAAGGTAAATAAAGAAGCTGTACCAGGAAGATTTTACTCAAAGAACGGGGATAATATTCAGGATCCCCATGGTGCCTCTCTGTTTAACTCCTTGTCATCCAGTCTACATTGGGACTACATTTCTCAGTCTGTGCCAAATGCAAGTTTTATAGTTCTTCGACTCTTTCCTGATGTTGTAGTGAGCAATGCCTATTATGCCTGTGGCCCGTTCAGTTAATTCTGCAAAGAACCGGAGGGCAGTTTGGCAGAGTTTCTCTCAATCTTAAAGGAACTATTCCAAAATGAAATTTGTATTGAGATAATTGTGCATTTGCAGGCAGATGTAAGTGGTAATACGGAGAGGGCTCCTGTGCCTTTGCCCACTTTCCCCCAGCGGCAGCTTTCTGTAAACCTCTAGTACAGTGGACCTCGGCCGTGCCACAAGCCACCGACCTCGTTCAGTGTTCTCCAGTTTGGCTTGTAGTCACTTCTGTGTGTGTCTTTAGTTCTGGACAGATCATCGCATGTGTAGGAGCAAACCTCTGACCCGGCCTTCCCCCTCTTAGGAATGTCTCCTCCAGAAATATTTGCAGTTGTACACACAGCCACTGAGAAAAATATGGACTGTGGCATTTTTGTGGTAGTGAAAGAAATGGTCACAGCCTGCCTCCATCATAGGGGGATGGTGAGCTACTTGGGGCACAATATGGAAAGCTACACAGTAGTGAAGAAAGAAAGGGCCAGCTATATATGCACTGGGAGAGATCTCCAAGATGAAACAAGTGTGAGAGGCATGGGACAAGATAGTAATATAATTACATTTTATGGGAAAAATGCAAAGGGATAAGTGTGTGTCCATATGTCTGCACAGACATGCATTTTAAAATGTGAAGGACACTCCTCACATGGCTGCCACGTGCTTCAGTCAGGGATCCCTAAGTCTGAAACAGTGAAGTTACCTCTTTGGCATTAAAAAAAAAAATCAAAAAACCAAAAAAAACCTCCACATTCATTTCACAGACAGACTATGCCTGAGACTAACTCAGAGCCTTCCCTCCCTGGGAAGAAAGATGCCCTCCGGACGGCCGTCAGCCTGAAGCAGCACCCAGGGATGCAGAGAAACGGTCCACCTGAACAAGGACCCGCTGTTTTCGGAAAGGCAAGCCTGCGAAACCTCCCCAGAGTAAAACTTTTTATAATTAACAAAGTAGCAGGTTTCTCCCATACCCCACGTCACTGCAGCAACCCATTGTCCAATAGCAACCATTAATTATTTATTTAGAAGTTAAAGCATAGCGTGGGGAGGAAGGGCAAAGCAGGACACTAGGATTTAGGGAAATCCTCGGGGTCAGAGGGAAGAAAATAGAAGTTCTGTCCAAGGGGGCATTTTTGTAACATATAGACACATTTTCCCATAAGAAACTCCCAGAAAAATTGAAACCACATGTGCAGATGGCCTGGGCGTGCTGTGCATGTTGCTGTGCAAGCAATTCAGCAGGGCTGCAGCAAAACCAGCTCTCTCAGCTCTTGGGTTCTGGGGCTTTCTCAACCACGAGAAGCCCCCAAAGAACAAGCAGATCCCAGCAGAGCAAACAACGTTGCAGCAGGGAGTGGTTTCCTTACCCCCACCCTGTTTGTTCCCTTTGCTCTCCAAAAAGTTACAAACTGGCTTTCCTTCCTGATAAACCAAGGCTTCCTCACTGATTGGTCTCAGTTTGGGAAAGGACGTGACATCAGCAACTTTGCAGACTTGGGGCTGGGGGGCCGTTGTGAGCTTTGGCCAACCTCCAGGCAGCTAGGTGGAGCATGTGTGTGCGTGCGTGTGTGTGTGTGTGTGTGTGTGTGTGTGTGTCTGGGCGCGTGCGTCTGTCTGACCACAGGTAGTGCTCAGATTACCCTGCCTGTTCTGTTCTCTGCTGTTCTCTACCGTCTGACCAGGACGGTGAGGCTCAGCCAACCCCAGCACTGGAATTCCCAGGAGCAGGGGGAGCATGGAATTTGGACTCTCCTGAGCAACTGAAGTGGAGCACGGAGCTTGCCCTGCCCAGGAGAGCACCATGGACGGCGAACCACGGGGCAGGAACAGCAAGTCCCTGAGGCCAGGGGACCCTCCTGACACCAGGCTCCTTTCAAACCCGTGGATGGGGGGTGAGTCGACGGGCTGCGGAACCCGAGTGCTGGGGAGGCTGTCTAACGTGCTTAGGGGAGGAGAGGGCGGGTGATTGCAGGGGTTCTATCTGGGGTGTGTCCGCAGCACTGGAAGGTATCTATCCTTTACACGGTTGTTCAGAAAGGTGTACACCTCTATCTGCAGAGTCCCAGAGACCGTACAAAGTCGATTGTCACAGTTTATTCACCAGTAGAAACGTCAGCTCCAAAGAATTATCCTTTGTGGGCCAGATGTATCATGTATATTACATCGGAGGTATAAAACTTATAAATAGGATATTTTTACTGCCAAGAGATTTATGAAAAGGTCTTAGGTATTTGGCGTGTAGGCGGGGCTGGGTTTATAAATGATGTCCAAACGTTGAGTACTGATTGATTCACTTTAAAAGGAGACTTTTTTTTTTTTTTTTTTAACTTTGGAGAAGCATCTTACAGGGATGATTCTCACCTGTCAGGTGGTGGCTTTGCTAACTATAGAGTCTCGTGCCTCTGGGCAAGTGTCATTTTTTGTGAGCATTCAGCAGGTGCCTGGTGACTGAAAGGATTCTGAAAAATGGGTCTAAGCATTAGAGGAGCAATGATGACTTTCAGATTCATGTTATTAGCAAGGCTTCCCACAACACTTGTCTATCAGAGGGGCAATATGCAGGGACCGAGCAGTTGGGTAGGATTTATTACTCTGTCATACAGCTGCTGAAAGGGGGGAAAAAAAACCCCAGAAGAAATAAAATAACAAAATGCCTTCCCTCCCACTGACTGAGCGGACAAGACTGCTGTGTATCCAATTTTACTCGAAAAAGGAACAGAGCACTCCACAGTAAGTAGGATTTGGATCCGCAAAGGCAGAACTGGACTAATTAGGTTTTTTGAGCACAAACTTGGAGCAGTAGAAAGCAGAGTGGCACCAAAAATTGCTTTTAAGAAATGAATTTGATGATTTTTTTTTTAAAGCAGCAAATTGTATTTCTAAGTTCATTTGGGAAAGAATCAGCAATTGGATGACTTCCACATGATTATTTTATACCTAAGTATGATGTTTATTTTTATTTCCACTCCAGAGAGGGGTGGCAGCCACTTTTCACTGATTAGGGTTTCTAAAGGTCCTAAACCAACTCCATTTGGGGCAGGATCGGTGGGTGGAGGGGAGCAGGTGCCCGTATACTCAAAGGTCTGGTGCTTAGAAAGTGGATACACTGTCTCAAGTACGATGCAGAGAGTCTTAGGGAGTCTGCTGAGGACAAGTTTGGAGAGATGGAACTCAATCATGGAGCTGCAAAAGGCTCGGTGGAGTTAAGCCTTCATGAGGCAGGGAATTGAGAGCCATCGATGGTTCTGGAGTGGAGCTCTGGCAGTAAGGAAGACTGTAAGTAAATGAATTTGGTGGCCACAGTCAGGATGGATGGTAGGATCACGGGAAATTCCTGCACTAATCCGCTGGTTCTCCAGGTGTCTCATGCACGGGCGTCACCCAGAGGGTTTGCTCGCGTGCAGATGGCTGGGCCCCACCCCCAGGGCTCCTGATGCCCTAGTAGGCCTGGGTGAAGCCTGGGAGTCTGCATTCCTAATAAGCTCCCAGGTGATGCTGATGGTGCTGTTTGGGGACCAGGCTTGGAGAACCATGCACTCACTATCTAAGCATGGAGCTTACGTTTGGCTCGAACTTGGGAAATGACAGAGAAAGGGGAAACGTGACAATTTCAAAGGAGAGAGCGTTCAGGCTACATTGCTTGATTAAATATTGGGACTAAAGGAGGGAAGGCAGCCGAAACTGTAAAGGTTTGAAGGCTAAATTAATGTCAGACAAGGGGATGAGGTAAGAGAGAAGCTGGGCACAGGAGCTGGCACGGGAGCAAAGTGAGGAAGGGAGGACGGGGCTTCTGCTTTGAACATCAAGCGCACAGTGTGACCATGTGGCCCGGACGCTGGGAAAGCGATAGGTCAGGGTGCCGAGACCTCAGAGTGCTCTGCACGGGCTGTGCTGAAATCCTGGGAAAGGAGAGCTTGTCCCATGGCCCAGAGCTGAGAGCCAGGGATGGAGCCTGGGGCTAGGCCTGCAGGTGAGCGCGCAGGACCAGTGAGTTACAGAAGCAGGAAGAGATTCGGATGTCGTCATTCCCCAGGAACTAAAGGAAGAGAAGTTTCCAAAGAAGCAGAAGTCACAAGGGCAGATGGTAGGACACCTCTGCTCTCCTCCTTCCTCGTCCCCTGCCTCTGACTGGCCAGGTCCCCCTCACCTTCTGCCCCCCAGCACGGCCACTGCCACCACGAAGCCCTCCCAGGCTTCTCTGCTGCTCCCTTCCTGAGTGGAGCCCGGCTCCTCCTGCTTGGTGCCAGCCCTGCCCCTTGGGCACAACCTCAGTTCTAGCCGAATTGCTCTTGGTTACGCTTCTGCAGTCCTGGCCTTGGTGAGGTGTGGAACGTCAAGTACCCAGAACGCTGTTTCCCAGCAGCCCTGCTGAGGAGAGACTCAGCTCAGGTGAAGCATGCCCCCCCAGGACAGGACCAGGTCGGGGGTTACCTAGGGCCCAGGTGCTGTTCGTCTGGGGGAGCTTGGCTGCCGCCTTCCTGGCTCGCAGGTCTTTCTCGGCCTCCTCCTCTGAAGCCAGGGAGGAAAGGATATGCAGATGGTGCCCAGCTCTTCGTAGAGACTGGTTTAATGCTTCGGTCCTCTGCCGGGAGCAAAAACCAAACAAACAGACAAAGGAATGTCTTTTTTTTTTTTTTTCCCCCCCGAAGATACCTTGTTGTGGGTTGAATTGTGTCTCCCCACAAGACAGGTTGGAGCCCCAACCCTCAGAACGTGACCTTATTTGGAAATGGGGTCATCGCAGATGTAACTAGTTAAGAGGAGGTCACTCTGGAGTACGGCGGGTCCTAATTCAATGACCGGCTTCCTCATAAGAAGGAGAGGGGAGAAAGACAGAAGGCCGGCGACAGCAGAAGCCGAGATCGGGGTGACGCGTCTAACAAGCCAAGAACCCAGAGAAGATGGACGGTCACCACCTGAAGGCGGTGAGGAGGTAGAGGAGGCAAAGAAGGAGGGATTCTTCCTTAGAGCCTCTGGAGAGAGCATGGCCCTGACAGCATCTTCCTGTGTGACTTCTAGCCTTCAGAACTAGGTGACAATGAATTTCTGTCGTCTTAAGCCAACTTTGTTACGGCGGCTCGAGGAAACGAAAGCATACCTCCTCATAGCGACTTAGGAGAATACGCTGAAGGAGAGACGATACGCCACCCATAACCCGCTGAGTAGGTCACCACTCCTGCAGGTTTTTGTAGAGAAATTTCTTTCCTCACAAAATCGAGCCTACCCTGTAGGGAGTGGGCTCACACTGAAGCAGGAGACAGGCACCAACAGGCACGGAGAGGAAGCAAGCCCCATGCGCTCGTGGTGGATCTTGAGATATCGGGGTGCCTCGGCTTTTCTGGGGAAACCTGCCTGACCAGGCAGAATGGGTGCTGCCGTGGGGTCCCTGTGGAGAAGGCAGCCTGAGAGAGAGACAGACAGAGACCGAGAAAGAAGAGGCCGGGCGATGGGGCTGGAGGAAGAATGACAGTGGACAGGTCTGACGAGCCCAAGAGCTGCCTCAGTGGGCCTTTCTGTTCCCTGTTTCTGTTTCTCTTCCTCCTCTTTTCGTTTGTCCTGAAATCCAGCCAGGGTCCATCATAATTGTGACGCCAGCCCCCAGCTCCTCTGCCGTGCCGGGGCACACCCCTGAGCCTCCCCTTGCTGCGCCCCGTAGGCCGAAGGCAGGCGCTCCCGCCCTCTTGCGGCCACCCAACCCCCCTTCCTGCCCCTTGACCTCGCGGAACGTTTCCCAGGAGGGAGACAGATTTATGCCACTGCCTCAGAGCTCAGAGCTTCGTTAGTAGCTCTCCCCAGAATGTACCAATTAACGCCTTTAAACTCTCTTCTGAAATAATGGAAAATTAAAAAAAAAATCATTCCAGAATTGCAATAAAAATGAAATGACAGCCTTCCTAATGCGCTGCAGGGTTTGACGGAGACTCGATTTAAGAGGAAGGTAGGTTTTGGGGCGCCTGGGTGGCTCCGTCGTTGGGCGTCTGCCTGCGGCTCAGGTCGTGATCCCAGGGTCCTGGGATCGAGCCCCGCATCGGGCTCCCTGCTCGGCGGGAAGCCTGCTTCTCCCTCTCCCACTCCCCCTGCTTGTGTTCCTGCTCTCGCTGTCTCTCTCTCTCTGTCAAATAAATAAAATCCTTAAAAAAAAGAGAGAGAGCGAAAGGTAGGTTTAATGGCACTAATTGGAGGACTGGTGGAGTGGGCTCGTTAGGAGCGCGGCATGTGCCCCATTTTCACCTCGAGCCCCACTGCTGTGTCTGTGGTGTTGCCAGCGACCCCACTTGGGTGTCGATTTTCTGGCAGTAAAACCAGTAGACCGTGGCCGAGCGAGGGTTCGGGAAGAATCCTTAACATACACTCCGGGCTGTGTCGTGTACAGATAATGGCCCTTGAGTTTCAAAGATGGTGGTGGGGTCAGTGGAAGAGGGGATGGTGACCTTGAGTCCCCTCTTCATCCAGTCTCCTCCTGGGAGCATTTGTGCCTTCTGGCGGGAATAGGTCCCCTTTCCTGGCCTGCATGCTCTCTGGCGTTAGCAGGAAGGCAGGCAAAGCTGCCATCCATAGCTCAGTGCCTGCCTGGGTGTGGGTTCCGGAAAACCCTGGGGAAACCTGTCCCTGATCTCCCCAGGCAGGACCCACACAAGATGTCCGTCTCCATGGTCTCCTCAGGTGTTTTCCAGAGTGAAAGAGAGTGTGTGGGGACCAGTCCCTGTTGCAAATTACGGCGTTTACTAAACCATGTGTGTGCATGTGGGCGTATAGATACATATCTCTATGCTCTCGATGCTAGAAAAATGTCCCCCTACCCACTGTCACGATTTTAAATCTTTACATAATCACTCAGTTGTTCAGAGACCTGCTGAGGCTGACGTCCTCGTATAAATGTGAGATGAAGTTTGGCTTTGCCAGGACCCAAGTTTTTCTCCCGGGCAGGGGCGGTAGACGCGTTATGAGAGGCTTACTGAACCCTAGTCTGAAATGACTTTAAATTAGAAAGGGAAGTCTCCTACACTGCTGACGGGAAGATGAAGTGGTACGACCCTTTTGGAAAAGAGTTTGGAAGATCCACAAAAGGCTAAACACTGGCTGCCCGTGTCCTACAGTGCTTCCACTTCTAGGTATGAATGAAGCCAAGAGAAATGAAAACGGCCACGCACAGATTTGCGCATGAGTGTTCCTAGCAGCGGCATTGGTAACAGCCAAGAAGTAAAAACAACCCAGGTGTCCATCAGCTGATGAGCTAATAAATAAAATGCGGTCTATCTATACAGTGGGTGTTACTTGGCCATGGAAAGGGGTGAAGTACTGATACGTACTATAACGTGGATGGACCTTGAGACCTGACGCTTGGTGGAAGAAGCCAGTCGCAAAGGACCACGTACCGTGTGATTCCACTTACATGAAACGTTCACTTTGGCAGATCTGTAAAGACAGACAGTATATCAGTGGCTGCCAGGTGTCGGGGACAGTGAAACTGGGGAGGGACTGCTAATGGGCAAGGCGTTTCTTTTGGGGATGATGAAAGTGTCCGAAAATTGACACCATAGTCGTAACGGTTGCACAGCCCTGTGAGAACCAGCGAATTGTACACTTGAGGTGGGTGAATTGGATGGGATGTGGGTTATAAGTCAATCAAGTTGTTAGACAGACAGATGTAGATGGTCGTCCTCCCACCACGTGCACCAGGGCAACACCCTGTGCTTCTCGATGACACAGACTGTTGTCTGCTTTGTCAATACCACATTCTAAAGTCGGGGCACCAAACCATTGCAGGTCGCCTTTTTTATTCTTCTTAAAGGAGTACGCAATTCTTTATTTACTGTAAATGGAAGAAGTAATGGTTTCAAGACGAATGAATAGAAAGTAAAGCCCGTTTTTGTCTCTAGTTGATAATATAATTGCATCATTTTTATGAAATCTAAACAGAGTTAACAATTTAGGACCCAGATTACCTGCCCGGACTGTTAAGGCTGTCAAGTCTAATTATCTGAGCTCCCTTTAAGAAAGGGGAATGTGCCAGCTATGTTTCTTAGCAGCTGAACACTTGGAAGGAAAAATGGATTAATCATCACGCACATGGTGATCCATTCAGGTACATTTGCAAATTTCTTTTAAAATGGATTTTCAAAACCTTAATTTTTGGCTCTTCCTTCTCACTCAAGATTTTGTGCGGATTGTATTTTGCATTAGCTCTGAGAGTGCAGAATTAGTCGTCCTTTTAATTCTAACTTGGAGACAGATCTTTCCATATCTGCAGTCTGGAGGGTAGGCTCCAAGCCCTAGAAACAGCAATATTTTTTTCCTGAGAGAACCAGGAACCTCAGAGAATGCTGCGAGGCCATGAAGTTTCTATTGAGCATAAGGTTTTGGAGGTAGGAAAAGCCATTTCACGTAAGGTACTCATAGTGACCCCAGAAGGAAAGCATTGGATGGACTGCGTGTCGGTAGGCTTGTTCAGCTTCCTCTTACCTATAAATGCTTCATGAATCTGTCTGGAAGGATAGTAATTTGCTCCCTGGGATAGATTTTCCAGGGCCTTGATAGCTCCAGATAGCAAGGCAGACCTCAGCCAACACGTGTTAAGTACAAAATGTCCTAACCTCCTCCTTTCTGGCTTTTTCGGTTGGTAAGGTGGTAGTAACTGCCCTGGTTCCCCAGGTCTCCGTAGGTTTTAAGAGACACACCGGTTCCTTTAGGAGGCGTGACTGCTATCAGACCATTCTGCCTTGTCACATTCTGACTTCCTGTGTTTGTTCTGGAAATCAGACGCAGCTTGAGATGAGGAAAATCAGGTCTCTGCCTCATTCGGGTTACCCCCACATTCAATTAGAGAGAGGAAAACATTTAATGTGTTGGGATAGGGTTTACAGGCTTCCTTCCGAAGAATGTGTATTTTTCCTATATGGTCATAGAATATGTTTGCTATTTGAAATAGCAGTGATGATGGGGCATAATCAAGACTCTGCTTAATGGTAGGGCAGGATAATGATAGTAGCTAATAGGTATTGAGCTGTGGGTAAGTTTATTGCTGTCTTCACATGACAGGGAAGGAAACTGAGGCTCAGAGCCTGTCCAGGGACCCACAGCTAGAAGCAGCCAAGCGGGTCTGAATTCGGAGCTCTCTCAACCACACTGGCATGCTGCCTTTTGGGGTAAATCATGTCCCCATTACAAGGTCAGACTGAACTCTACTTTGTGCTTGGTATTGGGACAGAAGATAGTCCATAAATAGATATGGTTCTGTTTAGATCTGATTTCAAACCTAATGGCGTATGTAATGATGTGATTACTACTATTAGTATATGGCGCTGTTTGCCGAGATACCAAAGTTCGGATTTCATGCAGGAAGCACGACAGGCCACCACAGCTTAATACGCTAATGCTGGTAATTAGTGAAGCTCTCACTTAACGAAATGGACCCTTTGCCTTTGAAACCAGTGTGTAAATGGAAGTCCAGTGGTCCATCATCCCAATCTACCTCTTTTGTCCTCAGTTTGGAGACTGGCTGGAGATCGTTCTTCAGCTATCTCGACATTTCACATAAAATGTGTACTGGGAGCATCAATAGCAGGGGGAAATGCTGAAGGGCTCATGGGAGTCTTGGCTGATTGACTCCAATGTCTCCATCCGGGAAGACCCCTTGGGCTCTTATTGACAGGCGAGGATGCGCCTCAGGTCTGTAGCGCGTTAGCAGGAGGTAACCTGTTCCTCTCTTTCCATGCAGATGTTGTGTCTGATTGGACTCCTGTGCACGAAGCTGCCATCCATGGACGTCTGCTCTCTCTGAGGAACCTCATCAGCCAGGTACGTGGCTTTTGAAAAAAAAAAAAAAAAAAAGACATTAAGGATACCCTATCGCTCACCATGCTGAGAAAAAAATCAGTCTGATTTATTAAGATAGAAATTTCCTCTTTGGCAAAATGAGGTGAATCCCGACCCCTTTAATCATTTTATCTGGAGGCTGGCGTAAATACTAGAGTTTAGTACAATTCTATGCACATAATAGGTACTATTGGGCGAATAACAGGCAGATTAGCGCATTCAAGTTGCCTTCACTATAGCCGATAGACTGTGTTCTTGAAAATTATCATGCGAAACAGTGTTTCTCAACTGGGGGAATTTTGCCCCTTAGGGGACATTTGACAATGTCTGGAGACATTTTTGGTTGTCACAGCTGGGAGTGGGGGGTCAGTGGGGAGTGCTACCGACATCGAGTGGATAGAGACCGAGGGTGTCACTAAACATCCTACGTTGCGCAGGACAGCCCTCTACCTCAGAAAACTATCCAGCCCCAAATGTCAGTAGCGTGGAGGTTGAAGACCCCTGATGAGAAAGAAATGCTTGAAAATGTCTTTTTAAATATGTAATCTTAATCATTTCGAAGACCTTTTCAGTCTTACGGAACCTCTAGCTGATAGTGGCTCTGCCCAGTTTGATACCAGTTTCTCCACTCCGCAGGTGTAATTTCAAGTATACGTTAATTTGAGTTTTGCTGGTTTGAAATTAGTGGGAACTTAAGCAAAGATACTTGTTAAAAAAGCAGTTGAAATCACCATTCAAAATTCTAATAAAAGTTTTTGTTCAGAATGTTCTGTTTTCTGAAAAGACTATAGATCTTTTCAGGTGGGAGCTCTTGGCCCTTTCTGGACCCTGGACCCTTTGGCAGTCTGGCAAAGTCCATGGACCCCTTCTTGGCCTAATGTTTTAAATGCATGAAACACAATACTGAGAAGACCTATCAAATTAGCCAAAGAACAAATATGACATGGTGATACAAACTGCATTAAATGAGATTTAGTGGTGATTCCAGTAACTACCATATTTTCTAAGTAGGTTGAGTGGGTATTTTGAGATACTCTAGATGTCTACAACAATTGTAAGGCAATAAAAGTGTCTGTGATTGCTGTCAGTGACAGTCCTATGTACTGCTATTACCACTGTGGTTTGTCGTCTGGATTCCTAATGGAAGGACATCAGACGTTTTAGGTAGTTGTCAGTGAAAATAAATGTTTTAAATTAAAAAAAAATTCCAATTTCATGGATCTATCTAGACTAAGAAATCCTCCTGTAAGATAACAATTTCTAAAGAAGAACTTCAGACTACCCTAAGCCACTATCTTAAGCTGCTTATGGTAGCAGCCGCCTATTATAAACAGAAATCTAGATAGTAACACATAACTCTAGCTAAAAGCTGTTAAGCTGCTTCTCAGATAAAATGAAACATTTACCTTATTTTGATAGGATGAAAAATGATCACTGTAGCTTTTATCTGTCACTTATTAAATTGGACCGATATTCATTTATAATCAGTATTTATATGTTCACTGCACATCAGATGGAACCGTATCTTTATCTAAGCTCTATCACATTTTTTGAGCAACTTATCTTCTTGGAACCTCAGTTTCTGCCTTCATAAAATGAGCATGCCAATAACGACCTGTATCAGTCAGATCTTGCTGGGCAACAAACCACCCCGGACGGAGGGGCATAATACAATAAACATTTATTTCTGGCCAACAAGTCCTTGGGTCAGCCAGCCTAGGCTGGGCTTGGCTGCAAGCTGTGGGTTGGGGGCAGCTCTCCTGCGTGTCTCCCATCCGTCTTTGAGCCGCCTACCTGAGGAATTTTGTCCTCAGGGCAAAAGGCTGGAGCACAGCAGGGCAAGCCCAGCAGGGCAGAGTACTTCTGGTCTGTTCACGTCACATCTACCAACATCCCGTTGGCCAAAGCAAGTCAGAGGATCAAGTCTGAAGTCAAGGATGAAGGAGGTACATTTTATCAGCTGTGAGGTGATGGCAAGGGTGTGAATGTATTACACTGCTATAGGAGAGTAAAGAATTGAGACCAAAAATCCAGTCTATTAGGTTACCTTATGTGGATCTGCGAGGATTAACTGAGGTGGCGTCACGTAAATTACCTATTCCAGTTACCGTCATCGCACACGGTATTTATTTTCTGATTACGATCTAGTAAGACTTCGGCTAATCAAAGAATAATGACAAACATGGTTGCTAAACCAAACATATTTTAGGAAGGGAAATAAGACCAACATTCAAATGTCTATAAAACAAAGAGAAAAGAAAGAGGAAAGGAATTCTCGTTTGGCCCAAGAAGGGAGAAACTGAATCCATAACTATTCTTCACCATGGCTTCACATTAAAATATCTGGGATGTTTTAAAAAAAACAACAATGCCTGGACCTCACTCCATATATTCTGATTTAAACTGGGGCAGTCTTCATGCATTGGTAGTTTTTTTTTTTTCAGATTTTATTTATTTATTTGAGAGGGAGAGAGAGGAGGGGGGAGGGGCAGAGGGAGAAGGAAAGGAAGAGAGAATCTCAAGCAGATTCCCTGCTGAGTCGGACTCGGGGCTCGATTCCGTGACCCTGAGACCATGACCTGAGCCAAAATCAAGAGCCAGATGCTTAACCGACTGAGCCACCTAGGTGCTCCCCTGCTTTGGTAGTTTTTTTAAAAGCTCCTGTAGAACCACTATGTTCAAGGATTTTTTTTCTTTCTTTTTTTTTTTAAGATTTTATTTTATTTATTTGAGAGCGATAATGAGAGACAGAGAGCATGAGAGGGAAGAAGGTCAGAGGGAGAAGCAGACCCCCCACTGAGCAGGGAGCCCGACGCGGGACTCGATCCCGGGGACTCCGGGATCATGACCCGAGCCGAATGTATTATTTGTTTCAGGGGTATAGGTCTGTGATTCATCAGTCTTGCACAATTCACAGCGCTCACCATAGCACATACCCTCCCCAGTGTCCATCACCCAGCCACCCCATCCCCCCACCCCCCTCCACTCCAGCAACCCTCAGTTTGTTTCCTGAGATTAGGAGTCTCTTATGGTTTGTCTCCCCTTCCGGTTTCGCTGTTCAAGGATTTTTTTTTTTAATAAAAGAGACCGTTATGATAGTGTAGGAGAGAGAGAAAGGCAATTGGATGTGAAAGAGATGGTAGGAAGAAAGAAACAAAAAGACCAATAAGTTGGATTTCATTAAAATTAAGAACTTCTTCATCAAAAGGCAATATTTAAAAGGCAAGGAGGCAAGCCACAGATGAGAAAATATTTGCTATGTGTATATGTACATCCATCCATCCATCCAATGAAGGGCCTGTATTCCTTATCTAAAATCAATACAAAAAAAGATAGGCAACCTGACAGAAAAATGAGCAAGAGACTTGGACTGGCACTTCGTAAAAGGGGTTATCCGAATATTCAGTAAATGTATCCCACTATGCTGATTAGTAATTGGGGTAATTCAGATTTCACGTAGGAGATGGTACTACCAGCTCTTCCCAGCAGAAGGGGTAAATGTGAAAAGACTGATGATACCAAGCTTTTTACTTGTGTAGTGATAACATGTATATTTTCTTTAAGATCATTCACTGAGATTTACACTTAGGCTGTATGGACTTTCTTTATTGCACTTCAATAAAAATTTATTTTACAAAACAGTAGCGGTTTGTTAGGTCAGCAGAAAGCAGTCATGGTACCATGGGACCTTAATTTGGTGGTTCTCCATCTGGACTGCACATTAGAATCGCCTTGAGATGTCTGGGATAAAGTGGGGCTCTTAGAAATCCTGATACCTGACTTCAGCCTCCTTTGATTATATGGCAAATGCTCTCAGATGCAGCCTGGGATGTATCAGGAATTTGAAAGCTCCCCAGGTGAGTCCAACGCACAGCCGAGACCGAGAACCTTAGCAATAAGGTCTGGCTGCAAGCAAGTGGTGGAGACTGGCTGTTGAGTTCCTTGAATAAAACTCCTTATGCTGCCCCCTGCCATCCTCAAAGGGCTAAATCACTACCGAGTGGAAACGAGGAACGATCCCGGTGTTCTGAAACATCAGATCTTTCAGATGTGGCAGCTAATGGAAGGCTAAGTGGTAAAGAAGAAGAAGAAATCTCAGATCATGACTGCCTGCGAGTTACAGCGTGCTTAGCATACATCATTTCTTAGTCCTTGTAACAACCTTATAGGGTAGGTACAACTGTCCCCATTTTACAAATGAGGAAACTGAGGCTTAGGGAGATAAGTAACTGGCCAAAGGTCACACTGCTTGTTAGGTGATGGTGCCAGCATTTGAATTTGGGAATCACGCTGCTTACCCCCCCCCCCCGGCCCCCGCCCCGAGGTCTCCATCCTAGGTATGAGACAAGATAGTGGGGCCATTCAGAGAATTCGGGCTGGTGAGACAAGGAACCCTTTTCAGGGAGAGCTTGGTTGTTGGCAGAGGCTGAGTTTATGTTGTTAGTTGGGTCTCTGGTTGGTTATGTCTTAGCAGGGAATTAGAAACATGTACCAGGGGCAGAGATTTAGTTTTGAAAGCCATATACAATATGTAGAGAGTATTGAGAGAAAAAAGAAAGGATCTGAGGGCAAGTCCTTGAGATGCTTGCATTTAGGAGACGTGAGGAGGAAAGGGGCAGAGTTAGTGAGAGAGACACAAAAGGACAGTAGGAGGTCAAAGATCGAGCTTTTTTCAGGGAGAACTTGGTTTTCGAAGCCAGAGGAGAGGTTTCACGAGGGTGGGATGAATACATAGCAAATTCAGAGGCAGAAGGAGGCAGAGGACAGGGCAATAGATATTGGATTCAATAAGGAGGAAGTGTCTGGTGATCTTTGAAAGCAGTTTCAGCAGGATTGTGCTGGTAGATGAGAGAAGGGCTAGAAGTAGAGACAATGGGGACAGACTATTTTTGAATAAAGGGGAGGGAAGCAAAGGGGAGAAGAGCCTTGGCTGGAAGTTTGGTAGAGGGTCAGGAATGAAGATGGGAAGACTTCAAAACGCAAAAGGAAAGTGTGCCTGAGGAGGAGAGAGCTGGGGAACGCATGTGAGAAGGTGGCCGAAGGCGTCATGAGGTGGCAGAGGCAGGGGGTGAGGTCGCGGGCTGTTGGGGCGAGCTCGTATGTTTCCTTCTTTCTCAAAGAAAGGAGCAATGGAAGAACAGAAGACTGGAGACATGCAGAGAGATTTTAGGGGTGGGGAGAGGGGAATGTAAGAAGTCCTCACATCAGGTGGCTTTGATCTTGCTACAGCAGAAGGGAATGATGGGTTTGATGAATGTGAGGGAGACAGCTGCTCGTGACCTTATTCTGCCCCGAGTGTAGAGAATGATGTGTCAGGTGTGTACAGGACAAAGGAAAAAGCCGAACCTTCCTGTAGTCTTCAGGTTGGTTCAGGCGGGCGGGCGGGGGGGCGGCGGGGGGGCATGTGGTCTGAGGCTGGAACAGAAAGCTGCCAGGTACCGAGCGCTGTGTCACTGTGGGTGCCCAGCCCCCAGGCCCCGTCAAAAAGAGCATCTGACGATAGGCTGAGATTAGGGACAATTGATTACAGAAAGGGTTAAAGATAAGCCATTTAATCCCTGTTTTAAAAACCTGAGAACCCACTGGGAACCAGACTCTGTATGAAGTAATGGGTTAAAAATCACCTGATGATATTCTAGGATTCAGATTTGTTGATACTTCCGACCAGTTGCCACCGTTCATTTAAAGTAGTGCCGTAGCTCAGTGAGGGACTGTAGGGGCAGTCCTGCATTTGCAAAGTGAACCTGAAGGTAAAGGACCCTCTTTGTCATGTGCTTACGTAATGTGTGGTGAAAACTTTTTGTATTGTGACTCATTTCTTGTTTGCATTTTCATTTACCTGGGTTTATGTAGAAGTCCCCAAATGATTGCTTAGAAATGGCAATGGTCTCAAAAAAAAAAAAAAGAAAAAAAAGAAAAAAAAGAAAAAAGAAAGAAAGAAAAGAAATGGCACTGGTAACCAGAGGAGTACATTGGTAATAACAGAACACCTAATACGTAATTCCTTTAAAGGGCAGTCTTCTTTCATCTCATGATCTGTTGCCCCGGGGAGTTATGAATTTCTTGTGTATTCTAGCAGTGTGAGTGGAAGAGACTGGACAAATATAGAGCATTGAGCGGGGGCAAAGAAGGATCTGGGAACAAATCTGTGAGGGGATGCCTCCGATTAAATAATAAAATAAAATAGCGGATGCCACGCTAAAGTCCATGGGCAGCACTTGTGAAGGGATCGACGCAATCTTGGGTTGGTGGTCAGTAAGCATTTATTCAGTGCTCATTGGGGTCAGAGGGGATGCAAGTTTACAAAGGAGGGGAAGATGTCCCTTCCCTCCCTGTGAACAGCAGGGCCGGGGGGCAAACTACTGTAAGGGATGTTGGAATTTCTCATTTACGAGAATAATTTACAGGTTATTTCGAGTCTCCCAGAACCCCTCCCCAGGCCCACTCAAAGAAAGCTCTGTATTCAGGATCCTGTTGACTTAGGCGTATGTGCAGAATGATTGGACCTCCTGAAATCTATGAGGTCACCCATCAGAGAATAAAAGCCGACAGGACAGGATGATCAGGAGGCTGACTGACTCATAAATGTCACACAAGTGGAAGAATGTGTGTTAGGAATGATGACGTGGGAGGCAATTCATTGGAATGATTTTAGGCAAATTTTAACTATTAGGGGAAGAAAAGGTACAGTGTATCACCAGGTCATTAATTAAACGAACCATGTTCTTAACTAATGTGTCCCAAGAAAAACAACTTTTATTTTACCCAGTTTCCTCCTGTTAAGGATAATGTATTCCATTATCAGGGCATCCGTGGAGCCTCTCCTGGAGTTCTTTTGATATTTTGCTTGGTTTGGGCTCATAATCTATCTCCTGGAGAGCATATTTTCCCAGAGGTTGATGAACCGCAGGGCCTTCTGACAACTCTCTTGGCTCTTCGGACCTCAAGTACCTAGAGTGAGAACGTAATTGCCCCTCAGCCTTAGGACTTTCTGCCTCTGTCTGTCTGTGGAGGTTCACCTCATGCTTTGGCCCTGTGTTAGTCATCTCGTGCTGGGTAACAAATTACCCCCAAACTCAGCAGCTTCATGTAATAGACCTGTTTTAGCAGGTCTATTACCCACAGTGTCTGTGGGTCAGGAACCTAGACACAATTTACCTGGGTCAGGGACTCATGTATGAGTCTGCAGTCAAGGTGAGGGTCAGAGACGGAGACATCTGAAGGCTCGACTGGAGGTGGGCCTGAGTGCTAACTCACTTACGTGGCCGTTGGCAAGGTTCGGTTCCTCCCGGGTCGTTGGACTGAGGGCCTCAGCTCCTGGGTGGCCGTTGGCTGGAGACTGCTCTCCGATCCTTGTCGTGGACGTCATCGAGACAAAAAGCCAGCAAGTGAGAAGACAAGAGAGAGGGAGAACAAGATGAAAGTCAGTCTGGAATGTGTATCCCCAAGAGTCAAATTGCTGGGCCACGGGCATGCGTCCTCGTCAACTCTAGTAAGGGGCTGTCCAACAGTTCTCCTGAGTGGCTGTGGCGTATTATCCTTTCACCAGCTGCACGAAAGTTCCTTTTTTGTTTGTTTGTTTGACATCATTAGCAACACCTTAGCGTACTGTCAGACTGGGAGCATTGTCATAGGGCTGGATGTGTGGCTGGAGCGCCACCCTGTGGAGCTGTGGCTTTGCACCCCTTACTCTGCTCACTTCCTCTCCTGCAGGGGTGGCCCGTGAACCTCATCACAGCAGATCGCGTGTCCCCACTCCACGAGGCCTGTCTCGGAGGTCATCCCTCTTGTGCAAACATTTTATTAAAGCATGGAGCTCAGGTAAGTGTGACTCAAATAATGTCTTAGAAACCATGACAAATGCCCATTTCCATCCCTTTTGAATAATTTCTGGCATTTTTGACCAGCCTGATTTGAAGGTGGAAGAGGGGTGTTTTTCAAAAGTATTACGTCTATCAAGCTTCTTTGCCTTAGCGATAGACGAAGTACCGAATTTTTAGCTAGGGAGTAATGGTTTGAGTCTGCATCATTTTCTTTAACAGTCACTACTAATAAATAGCTGTTGGATTTCTGCCTCTGTTCCCATGGCTGGAAGGTAATGAAATATTATAGAAAACATAGAACGTTTGGCCCCATAAGACCTGAATAATGGTCCCAAACCGTGTTTACCATTTGCTAATATGGGAACCTTGGGCAAGTTATTTAGGTTCTGAGCTTTAGAGTCCGTAGCTGAGAAGAGGGGGAAAATAACAACGAAGCTGTGTGCCCCGGAGAGAGGAAAGAGCTTTGTGGCAGGCACAGCATCTCCGCCCCAGCGGGCAGTTACCAAACACTGTTTCTACCCATTATATTTGGCCATGTAACAAGCCACCGCAACTTAATGACCTAAGACAAGAGCCATTTATTTATCTCACAGTTCCTTGTGCTGGCCAGATAGTTCTTCAGGTCTGGCCTGGTTTGGCTGACCTCAGCTGGGCTAACTTAGGCGTTCCAGGTTAGCTGACAGGTTGGCTGGGGCAGACTGCTTCGTGGTGACCCTGCTGGGGTGGCTGGGGAGACAGGAAACCTCTGTGTGGTCTCTCTCTCGTCCTTTCCCAGGCAGCCTGGCCTGGTTCCCCTGGTAGCAGGGATGCCAAGAGCATCAAAAGAAAGCAAGCTCTCGGCTTGCCTCCCATTTGCTCTTGTCACATTGGGCAAAGCAAGTCCCGTGGGCGAGCCCAGATTCAAGGATTGGAAAAGAAGTCTCCATCTTGTGATGGCAGGAATTGCAACGCTGTGTTGCAAAGCGATATGCATACTCTGCAGAGAATCTGTGGTCGTTTTGGCAAACTACCACCATATGACAAGCGTGAATACTAAGGTGGTTGCTAGGAGCGCACAGAAGCGTTGCTGGCCTTTTCTGATGGGGCGAGAGAGGAAATCTGAAGAGGCCTCCTGGGGGAATGATGTCTAAGCCAAAATGCGAAGGACCTGTTGGAATCCGTCTGCTGAGTCGTGGGTTGGGGTGAGTTATGGGCTTCCCGCCCACTGGGAAGAGCAAATGCAAAGACTTGGAAGCGGAAGTGAACAATTTTTTTTTTTTTTTAACTTCAAATCACTCCTTATGACCGCAGAGCAGAGTGGGTGAGAGGGGCCAGAACACAAACAGCCTCGTTGTCCCTGCCAAGAAAATGGGCTTTGTCCTGAGAGCAGTAGTAGAGAGCCGTAGGTGAGCACACCATCGGGTTTATGCTGGGGTGGAGAAAACTTACTCCACTCATGGACGCAGGGCTAGGAGGATGCAGAGGCTGAGAGACACCTAGGGTGCCAGTTGTAGGGAGCCTCTCCCTCTGAGGGTTGTCGAGCACTCGCGTGACCCTGGGAGGGAGTGTCCCCTTAAACCTGGCGCCCTGGGCATCTTCTGTGCCTCACTAGTCCTCGCCTTCCTTGGAAATGGCTTGTGAGAATGATTTCATCGTATTCATAATATCTTTGCTTAATAATGTAGAAAAGTTGCATTTGGCTTTGCTCTTCCCTATTTGATTATAGCCCAAACACTGCGAAGTCAGATGTGAACTTGTAAGTTTTGGTCAGATTTCCAACGTTAGAAAAGATGGCCCCAAAGACTCTAGTTTGATGTCCCTGAAGGACATTAATCAGTCTTGTATCTATTAGCAGATTTATTTCAGCACTTAATTGACTGAAGATATAAATTCTCCTTCGAGCCAGCTGTACCATCTCACTGGTTCTCTCATTAATGAACGAGTTGAAGAAAATCTTCGGCACATATTCACCCTCTATTTCTGTGAAAGTCCTGTTCTAAATTTTTCAAAAAATAATACATTAACATCTCTAAAAGGTTACTCTCACTGCTGGAAAGGACACCGGATTGGGGTGGGATGGGTCTAGAACGGAATGTTTAAAGCAGGGAGATTAGTTTGAAAGCTATATAGGATTATCCTGACTAGTTTCAAAGTTCATGTTCCTGGGGGCGCGGAAGTGATTCGGTAACATGTTCTCAGTGCTTTACCTCATTGAGTTTTTCACAGCCTTGTGGAATTTGGCATTTTTGTCCTCATTTTGTAGATGTGGAATCGAAGGCTCAGAGAAGGTAGATAGCTTTTAAAAGTAGTAGAGCCTAGATTTGAACCCGGGACAGCCTACTGCCTGCCTTCAGCCTGGAGCTTTTCTTTCCAGGTGAATGGTGTCACTACTGACTGGCACACCCCGTTGTTTAATGCGTGTGTCAGCGGCAGCCAGGACTGTGTGAATTTGCTTCTGCAACATGGGGCCAGCCCCCACCCGGCGAGTGATCTGGCGTCCCCCATCCATGAAGCAGCTAAGAGAGGTAAATCTGTTGAGAATTTACGTTTTCCACCCCTCCTTCAACAGACATCTTACTGTTGTGAGAGGAAGGGTGTCTTTAGGGGATCTTTTCTCAGTGTGGGGCCCTGGGACCAGAAACATCAGCCTGGCCTGGCAGGCGATTGCAGATTCTTGGCCCCCAGGCCAGACCCATTGACTCAGCAACTCTGGGGTGGGGCCCAGCCATCTGTGTTTTGTTTAGCAAGCATCCAGGTGATTCTGATGCACAAAAAGTTAGGGAACGACCTTTTCAGAGCATCTGGAATGTTGTTCACGGCTGTGGTTCTGGAACAGGGTCTGGCACATGGTAGACTATCCATCAAGATGTGTGGAATACATTGTTGAACCTATGACCCCAGAAAAGTCAAATTATTTAATTTATTTTTTAAAATAATTTTTAAAAAAGATTTTACTTATTTGTTTGACAGAGACAGTGAGAGAGGGAACACAAGCAGGGGGAGGGACACAGGGAGAGGGAGAAGCAGGCCTGACATGGGGCTCCATCCCAGAACCCCGGGATCATGATCTCAGCTGAGGGCAGATGCTTAATGGACTGAGCCACCCAGGTGCCTTTCAAATTATTTCATAAAACAAATTCTATTCTATTCTTTTTTTTTTTTTTTTAGGGCCTTAAAGAATATTGTCTCAGGGCCACCTAGGTTTTCTTTTTTTAAAAAGTATTTTACTTATTTATTTGAGAGAGAGAGAGAGAGAGAGAGCATAAGCAGGGGGAGGGGCAGAGGGAGAAGCAGACTCCCCGCTGAGCAGGGAGCCCCTTCCCCCAGATCGAAAATCGCATGCTCCACCGACTGAGCTAGCCAACTACCCTTAAAATCATATTTTTTAAAAGACTTAAAATTTTTATTTATTTTTCAGAGAGGGAGCGAGCACAGGCAGGGGGAGGGGCAGAAGGAGAGGGAGAAGCAGGCTCCCTGCTGAGCAGGGAGCCTGACACAGGGCTGGGGGCAGGGGGGGGGGGAGGGGGGGGGCTTGATCCCACGACCCTGAGGTCATGACCTGAGCCAAAGGCAGACACTTAATTGACAGAACCACCCAGGCGCCATCCCCCCCACCTAGGTTTTCTTAGTGAAACAAGCTTGCAATTTTTGGAAATATAAGATGCTATATATAGCTCAGGGTAACTCTGTACCATGCCCCGCTTTACTGAGGTATAATTGACAATGAAATTGTATATGTTTAAGGTGTACTAACATGATGACTTGATAGACACCTACATTATGAAACGGTTACCACAATCAAATTAATGAACACATCTGTCGCCTCATAGAGTTACCATTTTTTGTGTGGGGGGAGAACACTTACGATCTACTCTCTTAGGCAAATTGCAAGCATACACTATGGTATTATTGCGTACAGTTACCATGCTGTATATTAGATCTCCAGAACTTCTTCAGCTGGGGTAATTCTTTTCATAAAACCACAGTTTTCCCGATATTCTTAACTCTGGTGCAAAAAATACAATGGCAAGTTCTGCTTCTCCCCAGTGTCCATTACCATCATTGTCACCATCATGACCACACGTGGCCAGAAGAATGTTTATTTCCCCAGTGGCTGTCACAGAATGGCTCCCCATGGGACTTACAGCAGCCCTATTTCACTGAATCTATCCCTATGATAATTGTCTCCCAAAGCACTGACTTTTTTTCGTTAAGAGATCTGTCAACTCATCATATTCCCTGGATGCGTGGAACTCAAATGATTTTATAAAAAGAGAAACACAGGGGCGCCTGGGTGGCTTGGTTAAGCGTCTGCCTTCGGCTCAGGTCGTGGTCCCAGGGTCCTGGGATCGAGCCCCGCATCGGGCTCCCTGCTCGGCAGGAAGCCTGCTTCTCCCTCTCCCACTGCCCCTGCTTGTGTTCCCTCTCTTGCTGTGCGTCTCTCTGTCAAATAAATAAATAAATAAAATCTTAAAAAGAGAGAGAGAGAAACGCAAAGGAGTACTGTTTAAAGCATGACATTCTAGACCAAGCAAGAGCGATTCGGCTTTCACCAACCTAGTTTGCCAGGCTGGGCCCCACTTGGGTTGGATTGGGCAGCTGCTTCTCAGCCTCGCCTGTGTCCACGGTGGCCTGTTTCTCCCTGGGCCGGCCGTGGGTGAGCCTCTGGGCCGCCTCCCTGGGCCCATGGCCCATACCATGCCCTTTCTTCTTCAGGCCTACCTACAGTCACTGTTCCTCCAGCCCTCTGCCCACTCTCCCTTCCATTTCTGTATTCAGTCTGATTGCAAAGCCACAGCCACTTGGAACAGGTTGCTGGTTGCTTCCCGTGGCTCGTAAACCCCAGTCGAGTTCCGCCCGGAGCTGCAGAGAGATAACCTCCTCCGGTCAACCCAGTAACTGATGGCAGTGTGTAAAGTCCTTCCCCGAGCTAAGTAAAGGAAATAGCTTTTGGTCCGTGGCAAGTGGAAGCACGCAGGAGAGAGGGAAGGTGGTTGTTTCCCTGGCTAAGAGAATGTCTTTCTTCTGCCCTGGGCTGCAGGCCACGTGGCGTGCGTGGAGACCCTTGTGGCTCACGGGGGCGACGTGGACCATAACATTGGCCACCTGGGCACGCCGCTCTATTTGGCTTGTGAAAACCAGCAGGTGGCCTGTGCCAAGAAGCTTCTCGAGTCAGGTAAAGCAAAAAGCACACAAAACAAGGAAAGAAAATGACAAGTAACCCGAACGTCTTTTAAAGCCGTTTGTATTGTAGCAGGGGGAAGAGCGTGGGCCACGGCGTCGGATGACGTCAGGGTTTGTGGTGGCTGTGTTCCCGGGGAGGGTAGATTTTACACCGTTCACACTTTGGCTCTCTCACTTCTAAGGAGGACGACGATGATGATGAGCGTATCTCCTCCCAGGGTGGTCCTCGGTGATTGTCCGTTCTCCCCCCCCTTCCGTCTCACCTCCTCCCTTCTGCCAGTCATTCTTAGCCCGGCAGGACTTGCACAGCTGCTGGAGCCGGGCTTGGCCTCCTCCCGGGGCCGCCTTCTGCAGTTTGCCTTGGTTTGGAGATTCAGCTTGCCCCATTTTTAGCTCCCTGTCGATCTTCTGTGTTCCTCGGAAAGCCCTGTGTCACATCATTCTTTTTCACCTCCCTGCTGTTGTCCAGACCCTTCTTCAGCCTTGGAACTCCACTTCATCACCCCTGTAATGACCTGAGTTCTGCTTATTCCTTTAAAACTCCAGTAACCCTTCCCTTCCCCTGCACGTTCCTGTGGCTCTTGTTGGTTCTACTCACTTGGCAGCCATTGCCATGAATTAGGAGATTCGTTCTCCTCCCTCTCTCTCCCTCCCTCTCTCCTTCCCACTGTCCTTTCCTCCCTCCCTCATTCCCCCCTCCCCCCAATGCTCTAGGAAGATTTTAAGCTCTTCATCAGGAAACAGTAGGGTTTCTCATCCCTCACAAAACCAAGAACAGTACCGGAACAATCCAGTTACTACTTGTCCAGTGGGCATTGGTTTCCATTTTACGGGGGGGGGGGGACAGCCGCTCAGGCAAAGCCACATGTCCCCACGTGTCCCGGTGGGAGCCCGCAGCCGGCCAGAGTGGGGATTTGTAGAGAGCAGAGGGATGGACTTGGCTTGGGATGGTCCTAGAAATCCACCTTACTCCTGAAGAGGATTTTTTCTTGTAGGTAGCACGCCTGTGGTCAGCACTCAGAGGCAAGGTTTTAAACCTCCTATGCTCTATAGCTCGTCTTGTACCTTCGGTCACATCGTCCGATGGCACTTTCCCCGTCTTATTCGATGGAATCGTGTCATCTCCCATTTTCCCGGGATTGCCAGGCCCACTGTCGAAGCGCTTTTGTTAAGGGATTTTGAGGCACAGTGCTGTGAGAAGGGGGACACTTGGACTCCGCTCCCTGGCTCCCTCTGTTATTCTTGTGACTCTTTAGGAGCCAGCGTGAACCAAGGCCGAGGTCTGGACTCCCCTCTTCATGCAGTGGCCAGGGCATCCTGTGGAGACCTGGCACTGCTGCTCATGGACTTCGGAGCGGACACCCAGGCCAAGAACGCCGAAGGCAAACGTCCCTCGGAGTTGGTGCCTCCAGAGAGCCCTCTGACGCAGCTCTTCTTGCAGAGAGAAGGTGCTTCTCCTTTGCCCGAACCTAAGCCCTAACCCATAGTGACTCCTGTGGACTCTCGCAGGAGGCAGGTACTTACTGAGTTCTGACTTCTGATACTGTATGAAAGACTATTCTCTGCCGCCACCGAATGTGGGGAGCTGACATAATCTAGTGTTCAACAAGGTATGGTCCTGGTTACGTGGTAAAGAACCATCTGTTGCTTGGGATGTTGAGACAGGCTGTTTTGGATGATCTCGTGTTCATGTACGGGGTAGGCCAGCTTTGAAAGAATTAACATTATTCCTGACTTTTGATATTATATCTAAAACATGCTTTAGAATGACACAACAGAGCCCGCTTCGGGGTACCTTGCCCCCAGGATGCCTTACTGCACTACACATGGGCCAAGCTGCTGCACTTGCTTTCTGGGGGCAAGAATGCTACTCATTAAGTGCTATAAGGTCTTCCTTTAATGATCGACACCAATCTGAAGACATTTTACTGTTGCAAGTCAGTCAACACCTAAGTCCGCACTTCCCGCACAAATAAGAACCAACGCTTCCGACCCAAACGACTAAACATTGTCACTGAGGGCTGTGCAAGGGGGTAGGGTGGTGAGGCTGGGGGTGGGCTGGGAGCAGAGACCCCTCCGACGGCATTCATAATTGTCCCTTGTAACGGAGAGCAGCCGGCTCAGGACCTGCTTTTTTGCTCAAGTGTGGGTTTTGTTAAGTTTTCAGGGTTGTGGGACTTTGAAGCAGGCTTCCCTACCTGAGGGGTTCTGATGGCACGTTATCAGGTTATACTCTGCCTGCATGCTGAGAATTAGGCTTAGCCCTGTGCAGAGTTGTAAAGTGGCCACAGACTCTTCTTCCTCCTACTCCGACTGCCCAGCATACTTGCAGCCAAACCCCTGCCTTAGGGCCTCCAAACGAGGCCTGTCCTCCCTGAGCAGTGTCAGCATAAGGCACAGTTCCATAGAAACCCCTTTACGTTAAGCAGTGTGACTGATCGGCACCAGGCCACTCTACTTGCATTTTGATGATTTGTTTTTAAAAAATTCTATCTATCTATATCTAGGGCCCATTTCTCCAGCAGGTACAGATGACACAATGCTTGGGGCCCATGATGTTTTTAGGGGCCCATAGAAATGTGTTCATTTCTTTTAAAATCCAAAGGAAGAAAGGGATAAAACTCAACCTGGATTATGTGTGTCTTTATACCGACAGAGTGGTAAAATACCATTTTTTTTTTTTTTTTTACTTGGGAAAGAGATCCACAAAAGCAAAAGTGCCTCATGGCCCCCTAAAGTTACAAAGTCATGTACACACACACACGCACACATGCGTGTGTGTATATATGTGTATCTGTATCTGTCTATATCTACAGTCCCTCATCCCCTGCCTTGGCAAAAAATCCCATTGGATTTTCAAATTGCCCCCACTGACTCTTCCCTTCCACTTGATTTCCCCAGGCACCTGCATTCGTAGGCACCTGCATTGCCTTTCATTCCTTTAATTCCCATTTTGGTGACAGTGTGGTCAATGATCGCACTGGTTTATAAAACGTCATTTGTTCCTCGAGAGAATTACTGCTGCTTTTGCCTCCATGAGTCATTTTTGGGGTTTTGGTGAGGTCACCTCTCAGCAGTCTAGGAGCCCACAGGACGTGGGGCCAGGCCAAGTGCAGAGAGCCAGACCTGCAGATTCAACACAGCACATTCGGTCTCTGGATGTCCCAGGAATGGAGTTCAGGAGTATTACCACCCCACTGGCCTCGAAAAGCATCTAAAGCCGTGTTTACTCACGGCACACAATGAAAACTAAAAATGACTCTCAGCCCAGCATGGCAGGAGCCACCCTTGAGCGCACTTTGGCTTTAAAGCATCATGAGTGTTGCTGGGGAAAAACAAAAAAGAAATCGAGACCAAAGCAATATGCCAATTCATAGAAAAAGAATGAGCTGGTTTTATTATTGAGTGGAGTGAACTCCTTGAATGCTTGCAGGCGCCAGGAAGTGGCTGCAGAGCTATAGTGGGTTTTCAGCTCTATATCTGGGACTTAAGGCTCCACTTGTTGTGCATCACCCTACTTAGGGTAAACAGCAGGTATTCAATTAGTAGCGGTAGTTGCGCTGACCTTCCTTGGATGTCCTGCTGTTCTGCATCTTCCGATACTTCTTTATCCATACGTCCCACAGTTGTCCCTGCCCACGTGTCTAGCACATATGATTAGCCACGGCCTTCAACCTTCCTTAGTGAGATGGAATTAAGTTCAGTTTCCCCACCGAGTACTTTTTGCAGTTTGTTAACATATGCCTTTAGTCCACCGGGAAGCAGTTCATTAGCAGATGCCTTGAGTCCCCTGAACAGAGTCCGGAAGGTACCCTAAGTCCCGACAGGGACCTTGTGAATGTGCTTGGACCGTCCGCATTGACAGGACTGCATTTCTTTCTTTGGTTGTGGAGGTGTCTCTTTCCACCGGTCCTTTTCTCCATCAGCTTTACCCTGCAGCTTGTAGGGATGCTCTCGCAAAGCCGAGGCCACTGTACCCTTTTGCTTGTGTTCTCAACCCTGGCTCCATGATAAGATGACCTGGGGCACGTGCCTTTAAAAAATCCGGATGCACAGGCTCCACCCAACATGTACAGAAGCAGCCGCCCTGGGGTGGGGCCCAACGTCCTGCGGTTTAAAGCTCCCCCTGATAGGTGCTTCTGAAATGCAGCCTGGATTGAGGGCCACTGCTCTATGGGATTCTAGAGGGTATATAGCTTTGTTTTTGTGTGTGTGTTTAATAACAAAAAGAGAATTCCCATTACAGTTTGGTGCAGGGGGTGGGGGTGGGGGGAAATCGTTTCCTATCCTTCTACTTCATAGTGGGGTTTCTCAGCCTTAGCATTGGTGATGTTTTGGGCCACTTGGGGACTGCTGTGCACCCTAGGATGTTTCACGGCATCCCCGGCCTCTACCCGCTAGATGCTAGTAACACCTCTCCCCCAAGTGGTGACTAACAAAAGTGTCTCTAGGCTTTGCCAAGTCTCCCTTCCTTTTCCCTTCCACCCAACCCCCTGTTGAGAACCACTGTCCTAAAATGTAAGCTCTTGGCTGGTTCCTGATGCAAAGTTTGTGCTAGTTTACTTTTCACCTCTGACTTGAAGCATTGGGTTAGCTCTGAATGCAGAATAGAAAACAAATAGGCCTGAAGAAGATAACATACCCGTAGGCTTCACTGATAGCTCAGTATATTCGAATATCTTAAAATTGCTAAATTATAAAAATGTCTGTATCTAGAAATGCCTTATTTTTTTGGAAATACCTTATTTTTAAAGGTAAAATACAAGAAAGCTGTTAAACGAGAATTTTCGTTTTCATTATTGGGAATTTTATGTGGCTTCCTAATTCCAAAATTAGCCGCCTTAAGCCTCCATTAGTGAGACTAAGCTTTGATTTTTTTTCAGGCTGTTCTAAATCAAAACCGAATAAGCTCATTTCAGCTAGCTACCAGAAAAAGAGAGAACGTGGCCTAAAAATGCCTCCTACTACAAAAGCCCAAAAATGGTCTTAAGCAGAACCACGTTATTTCCCTATACAACGTTGCAGCTTGTCTGCTGTCAGGAAGGAAAGGAGAAGTAGCCTTAGATCAACACCAACGTGTGGCTTGTCTTGCAATCTTTCTCCAGGGCCCCCTTCTTTGCTGCAGCTCTGCCGCCTTAGGATCCGGAAGTGCTTCAGGACCCGGCAGCATCACAAGATCAATGGGCTTGTCCTCCCTGAGGAGCTGAAACAGTTTCTCCTTCACATGTAAATGTGTCAAGGGACTGGCGTCACAAACAACGCACCCCGAGTTGTGGCCACTGGCATTTTGAAATAAAGTCAGGTTCATAGAGCTTAGCCGGTCTTGTCACTTAGATTTTTATTTTCGATGGAAACACACTGGGAACTTCTGTATTATGGGTTGGGAGGCATGAGGCCTTTCCGCCCTTCCCTAGAAGAGGGCGGCGAAAGTCCCAGCGCTTGTTTGAACCGCTAAGTCAGGACCAGGGTAAGCACGAATTCTGCCTTCCCGGCGGCCCTGCCAGGTAGGTACCGTCCCCTCCCGTTCTCCGGGGGAGCCGCTGGGACTCCGGGAGCTCCGTTCGTCCAGTTCCTCACGGTGACTCGAGGGAAGCCAGGTTCCAGGGTGGGTTTTCTGAGGCTAACCTGGGGACTCTGGCGTGAGGCCGAGTTTTCACACCTGACTCTCGGGGCTCCATCTGTTACACGGGAAGGAGGATAAAGAAGGAAGGGATTTCTTTGTCTGCATCTGACTTTTTTTTTTTTTTTTAAGCTTCCCCGTTCTTATGACAAAAACACTACTGCTAGTGTACTTTTTCTCAATCAAAACGTCATATACATGTTAGGCATGTTCTAGAACTGTGCCGTCCATTACAGTAGCGACTAGCGCGGTAATTCTCAACCAGGGGTGATTTTGTGCCCTAGGGGGCATTTCCGGGGCAATGTCTGGAGACTTTTTTGGTCATCACAAGTTTGCGGGGGTCGGGGGGTACCCCCGGCACCTAGTGGGGAGAGTCCAGGGCTGTTGCTAAAGCACCCTGCAGTGCGCGGGGCAAGCCCCCACCACAAAGAATGATGCAGTCCGAAATGCAAATAGTGCCCAGGTTGAGAACCACTTAACACTAGCCATCTGTGGCTGGCTGTTTTTAAAAAACGTAAATTAATTAAAATGGGATAAAATTAAAAATCCGATTGACCACATTTCAGACGTTTACTAACCACACGCGGCTAGGGGTTCCTGTATTAGACAGCACACACAGATATGGATCATTGCAGAAAGTTCTATTGCTGCATTGTTGCAGACAGTTCTACTGGACAGCACTCTTCGGATGCTTAACAAGTGGATTTTAATGGCCTTTCGGTTTCTGATTTACATGAGACCTGTAATATAATTTAGTAATAATGGCTGTAGTCCGTCTTCTCTCAGAGAGATGAATTTGGGGCTCCATTGTATCAACAGAAAGACAGACAGTGTTGTACCGACTTAGGGCCGGTCCTTACCTGTAAGATGACGCATGGCCTAGATTATCTCTAAAGATATTTCTGAGATAATTTCTGTGACTCTAAATTTAATTTGCTTTTTGGAAAAAAAAAAAACCACTTCTAGAATATGGTTCTAAAATGCCCAACTAGATACCCAGCAGATGGCGCTGCTGCCACATCGTCACTTAAGCAAAAAGGCTTGCTCCTTATAAATGACCCGTTGTAAGATGGTTTACAACATGGGCTCTGGAAATTTCCATTCAGGAACAAAAACTTTGTAGTGATAAATTCCATTGACGCTGGGTTTCCTTCTTCCCTTCCAGTGTACCCCCAAATGCTAATATGACTCTACAGAACCCCACTTCCCTGCTCCTTTGTTTTCTTTCTCCATCTGATCGCGTTGACATTTGTAACTGCTCAGAATTTAGACAGAAAAAGAACACCAGCATCCTGCCACATGCTAATTCATTTAATTTCGCTAATTCACTTATTCGGGAAATAATCCGTGCCTGTGTCTCAGCTAGGCCCTCTTCTAGACACCAGGGTAGCCACCGTGAAGGAGACAGGCAAAGATACCATATTGACTTTCTGGATCTTAACACTGTAGTCGGGGGAATCATTTGCTAAGGAGTAAGGAATGATAGGTATTTTGCTATAGTTCTCTTTTTGAGAACAGTAGTTCAAAAAATAGCCTGGTTTCTCATTTAAAATATATCGGGCAGACTCTTGCTTATGTTAATCTTCCCTCAACCAAATCCTCTGAGTGCAGGACGGTACAGAATTACTAGAACAGCATTTTTCTTCTTAAATCTTCCAGACAATTAACCAATTTGCAAATCCCTATAATAGATGGTCATCTCCACAAATGGGAAAAATACCACCACTACCTCCCTCATTGCAGTTTGGGAAAATTTCAAATTACCTCACTTAGCAATGCTCAGAAAGAAGATTCGATTTAAATAGGGAGTCTATTTTTATGAGTCTAGATGTGGTTATATTTATAAGTGGCATATACCTTTGAACACTTTTATCACAATCTGGCACAACCTCATAAATTTTATCATCAAACTGGTTCGGTGACATTTAATAGCCCCCCCCCCCCTTCATGCATGAGGGATGTAGATTTTTAGCCTCACAAAACCATCTTTTAAAAATGGTAATTACTATGTCTGTTTTTAGAGTGCTAACTTAACTCCTGCTTATTGTAGCCCAGTCTCCTATTGTCGGTGACTGCATTCCCTTGGTTTTATTCCAGTAGAAAATGCTGACCGGTTGGTACCCATCTCTAGCACAATTCCTGTTCTAACGAAACAAGGGAGCAAGAAGAGGAAGGCAAGGAAGGACAATTGATTGACTCTGGGTTTGTACTGGGGCTGATTGACGTGGTCCGGTACTCCGCGTACCAGGTTGGAGCAGTTAGTCATTAGGCAGACACTTGGGGCTCAGAAACAAGGGACCAAGATGTGCTCAGCTGTCTGTTGTGGAGGACGGGGTTGGGTATTTATAATATGATGAACGCTTAGTATTAGGGCTTGGGTGTAAGACCCAGGCAGCATCAAAAGCAATTAAACACCACCTCCCATTTTAGTGGGCTCGCTAACGGCGAGGCCCTACGAATCAGTGATTTGTAAGCCTTACCTCAAACGCTCGCAACTCTGTTACCCCATTTTCCAGGTGGGGGTGCGGAGGGGTTAAGGAATTTACAAAAAGGCGCACAGTAGGTGGCCATACCAGAGTTTAAGGAAGAGGTCAGAGCTCTTAAGCCTTAAGCTCTCTGCTTTCGGTCCTCTTCCACAGACCCCAGGGCTCTGGTCCCTGGGTCCTAAAATCCCCGGCCAATTCCAGGCCGGTCTTGGAAGTGGAGGCGGAGCCAAATCCGTAGGTCAAAGGTCCGCACACACCTGTAGGAGGTTGGACGTCACCCAGCCCTCTCCCCAGGCGAACGAAGCCAGCCTGGGAGGCCCCAGACTTGCTGCTCTGGGGGCGGGCAGCTCAGCCTTGCCCCGCCGGGGACGCTGGTGAGTACAGTGCATGTTTTCCCGTGAGACCAAGCCCTGAGTGGCAAATGCCATTTCTTTTTTCTGAACGGAGAGTACTTTGTAATAACTTGGTCAGTGTCAAAAATCTTCGCCTGTAATGTGGCAGGGTGGAGAGGAGGCTGCCTGGCGTTTGAACAAAATCATCTAACTGGTCATTTGTTACCTGCACCTACTTGGTTTTTTTTTTCTTTTCTCACTGTATTAGTGCTCTGTTGCCGCAAAATAAATTCTCACAAACGTAGTGGCCTAAAGCCATACAAATTTATGATGTCATAGTGCCTGAAGGTCAGAAGTCCAGGCACAGTGTGACCGGATTCTCTGCTCACGGTCTCACAGGGCTGACATCAAGGTATTGACCCAGGCTACGGTTCTCCTCTGGGGCTTGGGGCGTTCTTCCTCCAAGATCGCTGGTTGTTGACAGAATTCGGTTCCTTGCAGCTGTAGGACTCAGGCCCTTGTTTTCCTGCTGGTGCTCAGCTGAGAACTGCCCTCAGCATCTACAGACCACCCACGGTTCCTTGCTCTAGGGCCCCCTCCCTAGGAATTTCACGGCAAAGATGGCTCTCTTCCAGGCCAAGTGGCTTGCATCTCCCCAGCTCCTCTGCGGCGGCCAGCTGGAAGAAGCTCTGCTTCTAGAGGGTTCGCCTGATTAAGTTAGGACTACCCAGATCATCGCCTGATTTGGGACCTTAGTCACATCTGCAAAATCCCTTCAAATGACCACTTGGATTAGTGTCGAACTGAATAACTGGCAGAAGGAGTGTGGATACCGGGGACCCAGAATCTTGGGAGACATCTTAGAATTCTGCCTACCACACCTGCTAATAGCTAATTGCCGTCAGGTTTGTGTTGATTTGTCTGAAGTCCAATAATAACATGATCATGATTATTTTTGTTAACCAAACACGTATGTAGCACTTTCTGTGTGTCAGGCATGGCTCTAAGAGTTTCACAAACATCAACTCCTATAATACTTACAATAATTCTTTGATACAGGTGTGTTATGTCCATTTTACAGCTAAGGAAAGGGCCACAGAGAGGTCAAGTAACTTCCCCAAAGTCACAGCTCTGTCGGGGACCACCTGTTCCTTTAATCACATCAAGCCTAGATCAACAAGTTTGGCAATGACAAATGAAGGTCCAGATGGGACCAAGAAGTGGGATTTCTCAGCCTCAACTCCATTCCCTTTGGAACCTGCTTACTAAGTACAAAGTCACCCGTGCACCTGCCTGAGGGGTGAGGTGGGGGCATGCTGTTCTCTCTTACACTGGTCTTCATGACTGGTCTTCATGACTCTTCTGTAAGCCCAGGTATGTTATGGACTGAATGTTTGTGTCCCTCCAAACATATGTTGAAATCCTAACCCCTGAGGTGATGGTATTAGAAGGTGGGGCCATTAGGAAGTGATTAGGTCATGAGGGTGGCATCCTCATGATGGGGTTAAGTGCTCTTATAAAAGAGACCCCAGAGAGTTCTCTGGCTCCTTCTGCCATGTGAACATATGGGGAGTAGATGGCCCATCTCCAAACCAGGAAGCTGGTCCCCACCGGACACCGATCTACCAGCACCTTAATCTTAGACTTCTCGGCTTCCAGAACTGTGAGAAATAAATTTCTGTGGCGTAAACCCCCCAGTCTACAGTATTTTTGTTACAGCAGCCCAAATGGACTTAAGATGAGGAAGGACAGTTTTAACCAGGCAGACGTTTTACAGGAGTCTTCCCTAAAGTTTATAAAAATCAAAAGGGAAACCACGTAACATGCTTATGAAACGTGGCTGAATTTGCTACCGGTGCACCCCCTGGCCTAGCCCCTGGCCAACTCCCCTTGAGCAGAAGACATGGGTCCCTTACCTCTCCTGACTTCCCCTAAGCATTTCTCTGTGATGTCTCCTCCACACCCAGGAGAGTGGAAGCCAAGACAGACACTGGCCCCCTGGTCTGCTTTCTGCCCAAGGCCCACCTTCCATGCTCTGGTTTCCTGTCTGATTCCCTGGTGATGTCACTGATAGTGACCAGTCCCGACTCACTAAAGCGTGGCCTTACTCGTATGTCTTATCAGATGGCTCAGTGACCCCCAAAATGCTAGGGGCATTCAAATCAGAGGCAGGATAAGGGGGGGCCTTCTGTTAATGTAATCTGGAAGCTTCTTCTGGTGAGTCAAGAATAGGCACTCTTAGGACTTCCTGTGTCTTACTCCAGTCCCCTCCCTCCCTTCAGAATGTTTGGGCCAGGACTTAAGGGAGTCCTGTTCACATTTGGCTTCCACCGTGGGCTCAGTTTGATGAGGGACGTGGCAAAAATCCTTGGCACTGTCCTTTCAGTACAGAAAAGGGTCCCACCTTCATGCTATATTCTCCACCATGTGATGGAGAATGTCCTCTGCCTAATACACCCTCCAAGACCTTTAGACTCCTTCAAGTATATAAATTCTCACTGATTTGACAGGATTGATTTTCTACCCTTTACTTTGCAAAATCCATTGTGAGGCAGGAGCAAGTAAAATTGATTTCCGCTCACTTTCCTCCCCACCCAAGGCCTCCTCTTTGCTCACTTTGGGCGATAGGAGATTTTTCAACTTTCTATACCCTTTTGAAAGCTTGGGCTTTTTTTTTTTTTTTTTTTTTTTTTTTTTTTTTTTTTTCAGTTAAGTCAGGTGGCTCCACAGGCCCATGTGGGAATTTTAATGTGATGTTTTTGGTGATTTAAGCCTCACAGGCTTAGAAGATACTGCTGTTGGAAGCCTAAGTATTTATATTGTAAACGCCGGGCTATGACCACGGAAACTGGGGATGGAATCACCCTGCTTTTCATCCAATTCACATTTTGTGCATTTTACTTAAATAAGAATGTGCTGCAGAAAGCCACCGGTGGAAATGTATTCCTATGAGTTGCAGCGTACAGAATCCGATGTACTAGGTGTGTGTTTTACTCCTCAACATACAACATAAGGAACATCCCGTTTCTTTTAGTTCTCTAAAGTGGATTTAATTGGTCCCAAACCACCATCAGCCTGGCTGGAAGTTCAACCTTAGTCAAAGATGAACCCCACGGAAGAGTTAAGCAGAGATCTCCAGGGTCTTACATTGCCCAGAACATGCGAGGAGGGCCTCCCGGTCTTGGGTCTGGGTGGGCCCTGATGATGTCTGTTGTCCATGCTCGTGTGGTTCCTTGGAGACAGGGGGCTCTGTCTCAGGCTGAGGCTGAGGCTTGGGGAGCCCTAGTGCCCGGGACCCAGCCTCCCTAGATAGCCCCCGTAGCAATTCTCTCTCAATGCTGTTGCCTGGGAAGAGGACAGGAGCACCTTTTGCTGAGAGGATGGGCAAGATGTAAAGCCGTCGTCTTCCATGGCGGAAAAGTTGACTGTGCTGGGGAAGGGTGGTAGGATTGTTAGGCTGTGGGGTGCCCACTTGACATCTGTGGTCAGGATTGTGTTTTTCCTCCAGCCACACTCAGAGCTCAGGTGCAGCTGTGGCATGGGCACAAAAGTGGGAAAGAGGGACGAGACAAGGGACTGAAGGGGAGTAAACGAGGGGATGAGTGCTGCCTACACTGGGCAGGGAGGGACGGGGGCACTGAGGGTGGACGGAGAAAACATGGTAGGGCCGGTGGCCTGGGTGTCCCAGGGACCTCAGCGAGTCACAGGACTATCGGTATCTAGAGTCAGCGGGTTAGAGCAAGAGGGCTTGATTGTTAGTGAGAGGCTCGAAATCAAGATTTTGCAGGTCGTTTGGTTGTTGGCGATGAGAAAGTGGGTGGATTAAGGGAAAGATCATTGGAAGTGGAGGCTGCAAGGGACAGAGGAATGAGGCTGTAGAGTGCATGATCTTCTCCAGGAGTGGAAAACTGCCAAGAACAGTGACAAACATAAAAGCGCATGAGGAGCACAGAGAGCCAGGTCTAGAGAGCAGACATTTGTTGATGACCATAACAAGGAGGGCTGGTGGCTCGTGTCCTCTGCTGGCATATGCTGAAAAGGAGACAGAGGTTTGAGGGAGGAGGAAGAGAAATGATCTAGAGCAGGGGTTGGCAAACAACAATTAGCAGGCCCAATCCATCTTGCTTCCTGTTTTAATAAGTAAAATCTTACTGAAACATATAGCTACACCCATTCATTTACATATTACCTATGTTGGCTGTGGCATGAAGTCAGAGCTGAATGGCTGTTCCAGAGACCACAAGGCCTGCAAAAAGCCTAAATTATTTACCGTCTGGTTCTTTTTTTTATTTTATTTTATTTTATTTATCTATTTTAGACAGAATGCGAGCAAGGGGAGGGATACAAGGAAAGGGAGGGAATCTTCCAGCAGACTCTACACTGAGTGCAGAGCCCGACGCCGGGCTCAGTTTCACGACCCTGAGATCATGACCTGAGCCGAAACCAAGACAGACCCTTAACCCACTGAGCCACCCCGGCTCCCTTTTATCTGTCTATCTTCTTTTCTTTTCTTTCTTTCTTTCTTCTTTCGATTTTATTTCTTACTGTCTGGTTCTTTACAGAAAAGGTGTGCTGACCCCTCAACTAGAAATAGCAATGAAGAACGTTAACCTTACATTGCGAAGTGAGCACCATTAATATCACAATAACTTCTCGTGGCGCAGAAATGTCAAATCCTTCTATTCCTTTCAGTCTGAGTCTGCTCAAGGTCACCATCTCAACCATTTTGACCCAATTGATTTTTTTTTTCCCACGGTGAATCAACCCATTGGATGGCTGACATGACAGAACAGTGGGCTGCTTTAGCTCTGTGCAGAGAGAGAGATTTTTTCCGTGTAAGCCGGAGCCGGTGTGCATAATTGTGATGTTTGAAATTTATAGAGGTGAATTTTGTCATATGCCAATCCAGAGTGCCATTCATTCAAAAATGAACCGTGGTGTCTGGCACTCCTGGCTGGCCTGTTAGGGTCCTAATTAAAGATGCTAGTGGATGGGGCGCCTGGGTGGCTCAGTCACTGGGCGTCTGCCTTCGGCTCGGGTCATGATCCCGGGGTCCTGGGATTGAGCCCCACATCGGGCTCCCCGCTCAATGGGAAGCCTGCTTCTCCCTCTCCCACTCCCCCTGCTTGTGTTCCCTCTCTCGCTGTGTCTCTCTCTGTCAAATAAATAAAAAAGATTTTATTTATTTATTTGAGAGAGTGAGTGAGAGCGAGCACAAGCAGGGGGGAGAGGGAGAGGGAGAAGCAGGCTTCCCGCGGAGCAGGGAGCCCGATGCGGGGCTCGATCCCAGGACCCCGGGATCATGACCCGAGCCGAAGGCACATGCTTAACGACTGAGCCACCCAGGCGCCCCTTGAAACTATTTTTTATCATCTGTTCTTTTCGGACCCTGGAATCCATACAACTTCCTCTTCCATGAGATTTTTATTCTTTTATGTAAACTAGCTTGAGTAGCTTCTATTCCTTAGGACCAAGTGGTTACTGAAAGAGTCTAAGTGCCACGCTCTTGGTCCTAAGTGGGTCCATTGTCTTGTCTCTTGTAGGATTTCAGATAAGATGTTTTCCACAGGCCAGTAGTGCTTTATGTCCTTTGTCATGAAGAGAAAGGATACAGAGGGAGCAGCACAAATGCAAATCAGTCTTGACTCTTGGGAAGACCACGGACAGCAGGAATCCAGACGAAGCCGAGTCAACAGCGGCACTTCCTGTAACAGATGTACTTTTCTAGTCTTAAGAGGAAGGACCGACACTGAAGTAACAAGAGCCACTGTTTGGGTTATTTGCTGCCCAGAGACAGCCTAGGGATTCTCTCAGACACAGCTATGAGTGGAGCGTTGGAGGTGCAAATGGTTTCCTTGGAAGATTTTTATTAACAAGAGCATCACCTTGCCTGTTTTCCTCCCTGCATTTTCCAGAACTGACAGTAACTCTGGTGTTCGTAGAAACGTATTTCCAATGTGGTTGTATCAGTTATGCTCTGGACCCGTCAAACTGTAGGAGATGGGGGGGAAAAAAAAACACCTTAAACAAAAATTCCTGCATAGCCCCAGCTCCTGACGGTGACTGATGGAAACTAGCCCTATTGTGCCCTTTGGCTCATTAATGTTTTTCTGATCCAATCACTTCATAGGTCCGTTGGGTTTACTGAAAATGCACTCTGCTCTTTGGAAATTTAGCGGTAGAAGAGAGGAAGAAACATATGTGTTTTCGGTGTTTCGGCTACAGAAAAAACACGGTAGCAGAGATCTGGAAGGATTTTGACCAAGTGGGAGTACTGGTGTCTCGGTTCCAAGATGACCCTCGTCCATGATGACTTCCTTCCGCTCTGATTACTGAATAAGCCATTCTGTGTCTTTAGTTCAATAAACTGTGGACTGAAGGCAGCTGTTGTATGGATCCCCACCCGTGGTGGCGATGCCAAATTGGTTGTCAAATGAGGCTGGCAGAGAGTTTTCCTTGGGCTGTGAATTTTTGTGGCTTGTGGGATTTCCACTCTAGGTCAGAACTCGAGACGGCCCGCTACTTTGGAAGGGAGAAAAACTTGAGTTTGATGTGAGACTTCCAGCCGTCCTCAGCTGGAAGAAGTGATCAAAACAAATGACTTCTTTCTGGACACCTTCATCTTCTTAGGCTTGTCACAGGGGACAAAGGTCCCTCTTTAAGTGGAGAGTCATGGAATAATGAGTTTCTCTGAATTAGTGTTAGTCATGTAAAGATTGACTCAGAGATTAGGGAGGATGCTCGTTTCCCTCCCTCCCCCCACGCGGAATGACAGGACAAGATTTGATATTTGGCTGCTCTCAGTGTAGAGGACCCGCTGTAGCAAACACCTTGCCTGACTAGTGGAGGCAACATAATGACATTTTAGTTCTGTCTACCTTGGCAGGGGCAATAGCTTTTGAGTAGTGGTACCCTGGTAAGTCTTTAACACTCAGGTCTTCAGAAAAAGAAATATGGGCAGCTGATTTGTAGTGTTTACCAATTTCTGTGGTAGTGATACGCCCACCGTGGCCAATTTCAGGCCACCCACCTGGTTCCATTGAATGCAGAGTTGGGAACAAATGTGCGCAATCAGCCTTAGGAGCCGGTACCACCTGGCTCCAGCCACCAGTGCTTTGTAGGCGTGGTTAGACCACGCACGGCGAAGCTGGCTCCTGTTGACTGACTTCTTCAGAAGATCTGCTGGAGATGAGAGTTAAGGGCATATGGTTTGATATTGTCCCTTTTAACTATGCCTCACCTTCATGGCTTAAACACAAACTGAGGAGAAGCTGTCCAATGATGCAGATCCATTTGGCTACAATAGATAAATTGTATGTGGCCTCCAACTACATGTTTTCATCGTGACAGTGCAGAGTTGTGGAAAGAACTTTGTACTGGAGCATGCGTGGGGCCCACTGGAGGAAAGATCTTTCTTTTCTCCCCAGCTTTTCCCATAATTGACCATTTCACTCCTGGACAAATCATCCGTCACCTACCCCCTTTCCCGCCTCCCCAGCAATTTAGGAATAACCACCAGCCACCAGCTTCTTCCAGACCAACTCGAAAGCAAGTCTGTGGGGGCGGTGCACTTGACATTCATCTTCTCTACTCTCCCTCTGGAAGTTCAAACAATAAGATAATAAATGAAAGACAGAAATAAGATGTCAGCAAACTCACGGAGCCCAGAGCAAACTGAACAGTCTTCTCTGAAAAGATGTCACCACTTTGACACTTAAAAATGTAACGTATGGCATGGTGACTGTAGTTAGTAGTACAGTGTTGCATAGTTGAAGGTTGCTAAGGGTAGAATGTAAAAATCCTCATCCCAAGAAAAAAAATTTAACTCTGTGAGATGACACATGTGAACTACACTTGTGGTGTACATCTTGCAATATACACACAACTCAAATCATTGGGTTGTACACCTGAAACCAATACAGTGTTATAGGTCAATTATATCTCCATAAAACCGGGACAAAATAAAAATTAAAAATGGAATCCTTGAGAGAAAAATGAACATTAAAAAGGAGTTTTCTCCTATAATTCGAAAGAAGTGAATATAATTTGCTCATTAAAATCACTAATCACTTTTGAATTCACTAATTCTTTATAATACAAATTAGAGAAGATATTCCCCAACTGTAAAATCACACACAGAAGTTCTAAAAATACTGATTTCCCACCTCAGACCTGATGATTTAGAATCGCACTTGGGGTGGGGAGTGGACAGGAAGGGCAGACCCAGTGTTTAAAAGAAACTCTCCTGATGCTCTAGAGCAAAGAAGGACTTGGTTAGCACTCAGCCAAGCAGCCCTCAAAGTGAAGCTGTGTTTTCTAGATCAGCAGTCCATATGGGAGCCCAGAAAGACCGAGGGATTTACAGATTAACGTTGCCAGTGATAAGAAGCCAAACCTCCGTATAAGTGGCCCATCGAAATGGCTCCCCAGCAAACCGCTGGCTCCCCAAACTCGGCGGCTGGTCTTGCTGTGGTGTTTGCCAGCTGCCGGCCATTTCATCTTCCTGCCCCTAGAGCAAAGTCTCCGAAAAACAGATGCTTCTGAAAGTACTAGGGAAACTGAAAGCGATGCCCCTTCTGGGTGACTCTGATTGCCTTCAGGGGCTGGAAGAGTTGTCAGAAAGACAAGTTTTAGCCACTTGTGGCCCTTCATGGACATCAGGTTTTGCTCTTTGAGTCAAGGTAGATTAGGTGCGTCAATTCCTATTGCAACCAACTTGTCAGCATCTCTGTGCCTCATGATAACTGACTTGAGTATAATCAGCAGGTGAACATACTCTTTATCATTGTCCATCTTTCTAAGCTTCTGTGTATTGATTTCCAGCCTCAGAGCTGGGCCAAAACAGCCTTGAACTCTAAGTGATATTTCTATTCTGCCTCTTTCTGCACTTATTTATTCATCAAATAATAAATGCAGAAAGTCTGCTATGGTCCAGAGATACAGCAATAAAGAGAAAATTAGACCAGAAACCCTGCCCTCATGGAGTCCCCTAGTGGGAGGACAGTTAAAAAATTATAAGCAAAGTAATAACAAATAAATATGGTAATGGGATAAACAAAATCAATAAGTAAAATATACAATATATCAGATGGCGCTTCGTACCGCAGAGTCAAGGAAGAAGAGGGAGAGTTGGGTTGGGATTGCGCACTAATGGTGGCACGTAAACGGGGTTTGGTTGCTAACGAAGACTCCCAGGACCTTAAATGACAATGCTGACAAATCTGGAGTTTATTCCAGGAAGAGGGTGCGATAGAGAAAGAACATTAAAGTGAGGTTATGCATCACAGCCGAAGACCGTCTGGTAGCAAGCGGTCTGGAGAAGTCAGGGCTGGGGCTCTATTGCCCTCCGCCCGAAAGGGCTGTGGCAGGAATACATTCTTGCTTTGCGATCAGGAGCCATAGATGTGTACACAGGACCCCTGGAAACCAGGAAACTCCAAATGGAGTCTTGGCTTGGAGGTTTTCCTCTTTTGCTGGTTATGTATGCATATTTCTGCTATGTAACCAGACTTACCAGCAGAGAACTCTGAGGGTCTCACTCTGACCAGATGCAGATCATCAGTCTCACTGTTATCAGTAAATAATGCTGACAAGCTGGTACGAACTGCTCCAAACTCCTCCAACCCAGGTTTCATGCCTTTGGCCAGGAGTCAGTGCTGTACAGAGGCACTTCTCCCTTAAACAGACGAGCTTAGGCCAATTCTATGCATGCTACAATGAACTCTCCCAGCACAGATTGCAATTCTAAATATGAAGTCAGGGAGTTTACCTGAGAAGGTGACATTTAAGCCAAAATCTCAAGGTAGTGACAGAACTAGCTATGTACAAACCCAAAGGCAGCTCCCCTCCCCACTTAGGCAGGGAGATCAGCAAGTGCAAAGGCCCTGAGGCAGGATTGTATTCAGGGAAAAGCAAGGGGGCCTCAGAGGTCAAGGCTGAATGAATGATGGGGAAACTTAGTAGATGATCTCAAGGAGGTAAGGTACGGATGCTGAGTGGAACTCTGAATCACATGGTCTTTGCAATGTTTTTGGACTCTGCCTTGCTTTCCCCTTCCTGTTGCAACAGACTATGTCAGTCCATTAGAACAGGAATTCTTAATGTGGGAGTCATTGGATAGTATTCAAGAGGCCCGTACATTTATTTTTTTTTAAATCCGTATTTTATACCATGTAATGGAAATGGAACATTTCTTTCAATTAAGAATTCAGGCAACCAGAGTAGTATTAGCAGTACCTGTTAACTCGGCTCTACGTAGATCTCACTGATATTTTTATATCCCATTATAGTTGTAGCAAATATTCTGAAATATCTTTTATGCTCCTCACATCTTTGAAATTGCTGTAGTTATTAACCTGCTGTTAGATTACATATGACCATGATCTTCCTGTCTCCAGATCAAATGATGAAGTTGAATATTTTCACAACTGGAGTTATACTCAGAACATTCTAAGAGAATAGATTTGCAAGTTGCTAAGAGAGTAAATCTTTTTTTAAGATTTATTTATTTGAGAGAGTGGGGGTGGAGGGGTAGAGGGAGAGGGAGAGAATCTCAAGCGGACTCCCCGCTAAAGGGGGAGCCCAATGCTGGGCTCAATCCCATGGCCCTGAGATCATGACCTGAGCCGAAATCGAGAGTCAGAGGCTTAACTGACTGAGCCACCCAGGCGCCTCCTAGGAGGGTAAATCTTACTTGTTTTTAAAGATTTTATATATATATATATTTATTTTTTTAGAGAGAGAGAGTGCAAGCAGGGGGAGGAAGAGAGAGATAAGCAGACTCTGTGCTCAGCGCAGAGCCTGATGCAGGGATTGGTCCTATGACCCTGAGATCATGACCTGAGTGGAAATCAAGAGTCTGTTGCCTAACTGACTGAGCCACCCAGGCGCCTTCCCCCCTCCCCTTTTTAAAGGAGAGTAAATCATAAAAGTCCTCATCATAAGAAAAAAAATTGAAGCTATGTATGGTGAGGATGGTGGCTAGACTTATTGTGGTGATTATTTTGCAATATATACAAATATTGAATCATTATGCTGTCCACCTGAAACTAATATAATGTTATATGGCAATTATACCTCAATAAAAAAAAACCCCACAGCACCACCACAAAAGCAAATAAATAGTAATAATAATAATAATAATGACAGCTTAGCATTCCTATAAAAAAAAGCTCTGGAGAATTCTGCTGTCTTTGAAAGAAGATTATCTTCCCCTTGTAAAATGAGCTATGGAGGTTTAATATTGTTTGCAAGAATGTATCTCTATGGATTGGCTTTTCAACATTGGTAACCATTAAAACAAAAAAAAATGATATTGATTGGATATCGAACAGGATGTGCCTTCCCCATTACCAAACACCACCCCACAGTCCAGGTTTATTTTTTTTTTGAAACAAAGCAACAACAGCCTTCCCACAAAAATGTCTTTTGAAGAATCCTATAACTTGCATATATGCATTGTGTTGTTATTTTATTTGTTGTTAATTTAGGGGGATAACAAAAAAGCACTTAAGTTACTAGGCCATACATTTATTCATTTTGTTCATTTGTTTTAGATTCATGGAGGTATACTTCACATCCAATTCATAGAACTTTACCAGCTGCAGAGAAAAGAAAAGAAAAGAAAGTGCTCAGCAAGAATGTTTCCTATTAGCTGTTCCAAATAGATATGCAAGGTCTCCAGGATAACAGCTGGTATCTTGAGAAATTGAATTTTCCAGTGCCAGGTAAGGTTGATGAGGTATTAGCTCCTGAATGGAATATATCATATAAGATTTGACAAGCTTGAATTAATACCTAATGTTCTCGAAAGGGGCGGGAAATGATTGGAGAGCAATCAGGGAATGTTCCCAAAGAGGCCACAGACAACACGCAAGGAGATAAATATGAAAATGCACCCCATTAGCAGGTCACGGATGGCCTGGCATCCGCTCATTATTGCTGAGGGCAAAATGAAAGCTTAAGGAGATGTGTGAACACAGCAGGGGGCCAACACCTCTGCTGATTTTTCCCTTTCAGGTAACCAGAAATTTGTTGATAGGGGGCTTGGCGAGTCAGAAATGCTTTTGGCCGAGGGCTCTATTTAAATAAAGAAAAAAAGGTCTGCTCCGCCAGGCCCCGTCTGCTGGGAAATATGCGCCCCTTGGTTCTGTTTCGGTTGTGGGTCTGGGCTCTCACCACGTCTGACATCCCCCATTTCCCCCAGCAGCCCTTTCTCCACCCAGCACCATGCCGTGGAATCTTCTGGGGTCCTCTGGGGGCTTATTGACTCCTGAGCAAGGGGGTATTTAGCCCCTTCCCAGGGGACATTTGACAATGTGTGGAGGTCTTTTTGGTCAGAACTGGACGCTACTGGCTTCTAGTGGGTAGAGGCCAGGGATGCTGCTCGACATCCTACGATGTTGAGGACAGACCTCCCCGCTCCCCCCCCCCCCAACAAAGAACCCTGGTCCAGAATGTGAGTGGCAGCAAGGGTATAAAACCCCAGTGTAGAGGATGGTAGTGTCAGGGTGACAGAGAGGAGGGGCTTGAAGCAGGAGCAGAGTGGCCAGGTAGAGAAGACGAGAGAGGGTGTACCATGTAGTCTGCCTTGACACATCTTCCAAAAACAGCTCTGCTCTGGACTTCAGATTGTGGCACAGACATCACTCATTTCTGTCCTGCTTTCATGTTTCCTGTGGATAAAACGGGGCAGCCAAGACAAGGGAGGGCTACGGGAAGGCTCCGGCACCACCCAGAAAAGCATCCACACTTGGGTCTCCCTTGTTCAGTGACTCTTATACTTAAATATCGATACGTTATCAAGGAATATTGGTCTATCCTATATTGATCCTAATGTATCGTGCATACTGATACATGTCATCCTGCTCTTAATGAATATTATTTTTAACTCCTGTCCAAAGAAAGAACTTGAGTGCAGTCATAACTCATATGGTGGAGCAGCTGGGTGACAAATGGGTTTTCAAACAATATTCCAACCCTGACCCAAAGTCAGAGTCAGAGGTGCTCTGACCAACCCCACAGAGAGGAAGGGCCATGGTGGGACCCTGGAAATGGTGGGAGAGAAGTAAGGAGGCACGTTTTCCCTTGGCTGTGGGACATGGTGAGGGGACTCAGGCCAGGCCACCTGAGAAGTAGGGCAAACTGGTAATGAGTGGCTGTCCTTCAGCACCTCCTGTGATCCCTTTCCCGCTACAGAAGCCATGACCCACGTATTCAACCATCTTGGGGTCTGCTCGCTGCTCGCCGTTCCCACTCCGATGTTTGCTGATGAAAGCCCAAGATGTTTCCTAGCAATGTATTTGGAGATTCTGGGAAACAGAAAAGTCCTCGAGGCACCAAGAAATAGCTTCTGAAGTCATGCTTTTGTAGGTCGGAAGAACAGATGTTGGAGCTCAGAGGGGCGTTCAGAGAATCCCTTCAATCACCACGTAGGGCGTCTGCTGTCTCTGTTCTCTTAGGCAGCACTCCCTTTGATGTGTGAAGTCCCAGGTACCCTTGTCCAGCCCCGTAGTTGTAAATGCCACCTTTATACCAACACCCCCAAACAAGTACTAAGAAGTGACTCTGATTGGGCCATCACCAATACAGTAATCAAGCAGTAACTCAGTTTCTTTGAGTTTGAAATTTGATCGTGGTGGGCTGAAAGCAAATGGTAGGCGAGGAAGCAGATAGAGATGGCCACTCTTTCAAGAAGAAAGCAGCGATGAAGTTCAGGGGAAGGGAAGGTCGTGCCGGATCTCTTTAGGAAGATGCGTCTGATACCTGCGTCACATCCACTGGGCCTGCCCTCCGATTTCAGAGGCAGCCGACGTGGACAATTCCTTGCAAATCTAGACTCGGCTTGCACTTACAAGGCCCCGCCTCAAGCACACACCTTTCTGCATTCTGCTTCAGGGTCTCTTCTGACACCTTGGAAGCTCAGTAGGCCCTTGCACAAGCCCAGCCCAGAAATGAGGCACGTACCCTCACCAAAAGGGAAGGAAGCTAATGTATAAATGCTCCAATGTCCTACCTTCAGGGTGGTCATTTTTTTTTTCAGCTTCTCACGCAGAATGGAGCCCCCTTTTCCCACAGTGGAGACTTCAATAGGGCACCTTGATGTTGGCTTTTCCTCCTTTCCCATCCCATTCTTTTCACTCATTCATTCGCAATTACTGTTGCCTGATGCTTTTGCTCAGAGTTTGTCATCACCAGCCCTGAGCAATCTCTTGGCTCTGCTAGGGTTTAAATAAAGACCATTTCCCTCAGTTTCCTGCCAAAATGGAGCTGTAGCATCTTTCTGAGTCCAGTGACAATATCAACAGATTCCTTCCAGAACATTCCAGTTTGCAGTGTCATCAAGCAGCAGCACCCTGGTGCCTTTCTCACTGTTACCAACTGTCCATCTCATGATGAAGAGTCACCTGGGGTAGGTCTCTCTCTTTTGTTTTAAATCACCGAGTCCCAAGATCTCACTTCTCTGATGTTCCTCAAGTGAAGGGGCTCAGATAATGAGTTCTGACTTTTCTGTGTTACTATGTCTGCTCATTTTATCATTGCTTTCTAGGGTATGGGCTTTGGATTTGCTTCAGGATCCCTATCACTGTAACAGACTCTTGATTGTATACTTTTGGTGATCAGGCCTCCCTGGAATGCCCCTATCTGACAAGAATATGCTTTTTTTTTTTTTAAATAATACTCTTAGTATATGGATCAACTATGGTCAGATTTCCTGCTGGTAAAATTTTCAAGCCAGCTGGAGGACACCTGAGATTTCTGGTCCTGAGCTTCCCAATAAGGCTGCAGCTTACCTTTAGGGCCCAACACGCTCCCAGAAGCCTGCAGAGGGCTGGAGTGGCTGGAGAATGGATGGACTAGATTGACTCATTTTCTGTTCTCTGGCAAGGATCATGCCAGCATCGGCAGGGGCAGCCCATGTTAATGAAGTTCTCATGTCTCAAGGATAGCTCCTTCCGGTTTGCAGGTTCAAGGCTACTCTCAACTGGTGCTGAAAAAACATTAAATAAATTCTTCTCTTTGAGTATAGCTGACACACAATGTTACATTAGTTTTAGGCGTACAACGTAGTGGTTCAACTTCTCTATACCTTACGCTGTGTTCACTCTAAGAGTAGCTCCCATCTGTCACCATGCGTCGCTATTACAATACCATTGACTACATTCCCTACGCTGTACCTTTCATCCCCAAGACTTATTCATTCCATAACTAGAAACTGTACCTCCCACTGCCCTTCACTCATTTTGCTCAGTATCCTCCCTCCTCCCCTCTGGCAACCATCAGCTCATTCTCTGGGTTTATAGGTCTGATTCTGCTTTTGGTTTGTTTATGCATTTGTTTTTTTGAGTCCATATATGAGTGAAATTATGTGGTATTTGTCTTTCTCAGTCTGACTTACTTCACTTAGCATAATACCTTCTAGGTCCACCCATGTTATTGCAAATGACAAGGTCCATCCTTTTTTACAGCTACATATTATTACATTGTATATATTTATATGTTTATATATGTGATATATATACACACACCATATCATATATATACCGTATATATAAAAATATATATACCATATCTTCCTTACCCATTTGTCTATCGATGGACACTAGGTTGCTTCCATATCTTGGCTATCGTAAATAATGCTGCAATAAACATAGGGATGCATGCATCTTTTCGAATTAGTGTTTTTGTTTTCTCTGGGTAGATACCCAGTAATGGAATTATTGGGTCATTTGGTATTTCTTTTTTTTTTTTTTTAAAGATTTTATTTATTTATTTGACAGAGACACAGACAGCGAGAGCAGGGACACAAGCAGGGGGAGCGGGAGAGGGAGAAGCAGGCTTCCCGCTGAGCAGGGAGCCCGATGTGGGGCTCGATCCCAGGACCCTGGGATCATGACCTGAGCCAAAGGCAGACGCCTAATGACTGAGCCACCCAGGCGCCCTCATTTGGTGTTTCTATTTTTAATGTTTGTGAAACCTCCATACTGAAAAACATTTTTTTAAAAGATTTTATTTATTTATTTGACAGAGAGAGACACAGCGAGAGAGGGAACACAAGCAGGGGGAGTGGGAGAGGGAGAAGCAGGCTTCCCGCTGAGCAGGGAGCCCGATGCGGGGCTCGATCCCAGGACCCTGAGATCATGACCTGAGCCGAAGGCAGACGCCCAACGACTGAGCCACCCAGGCGCCCCTGAAAAACATTTTTTAATGAGCTACATGAAGTAGACACTAATTAAGTTTTCTTCAAAATCTTCTGCTCTCTGTGCACATGGTTAGACCACTTGCCCACACTCCTTGAGGTTAGTTGTGGCTATGTGACCGAGTGTGACTGGCAGAATGTAGACAGAAGTGGAAAATGGCCACCTCCAGCCCCAACTCATGAAAACCTCCATTGCAGTCCTCCATACTCCTCTTCTGGTAGGCTGGAGTGGAGGGCACCTTGTGGAGGACATTTTGGGAGCTACACCTTGAAGATAATGCAGCCACAAGATGGAAGGAGTCTGAGCCCTGAATCACCACTTTGAGAAAAGCTGCGTGACTGGTTACGCTGCGTTGAAATGTTATGTATCTGTTAAGACAGCTCTAGTGTTCCCTCATCTAGTCGATGGTATGCGGAACTGGCACAGACTTGATTGATGCTGGAGCGATTCTGCTATGGGAGAAAGGTAGAACAGAAGGGCATTCCATGTGAATGGTTTACACCCTCCCCCATGTATCACAGTACTACCTGGAGGGCTTGTCACAAATTCAAGTCCCTGAGTATTTATGGAGGAATGTTCATCTGGCGCACCAGCATACCACAAGAGGGTTCCATTTGGCAGAGCTGGGAAGAGGCCCAGGAATATGCATTTTAATTGGTAGCCTACCTGATTTGGATGCAGGTAGACCAGGAAGACATTTTGAGAAATGGGGAGAACATGGTCTCTCACAGTGCTAAGGGGATGTTTGTCAAATGAATAATTAAATGAACAAGGAGCAGGAGAAGGGAGAGCAAAAATGAGATTACAAGCGGGGAGACATGAGAAAGGAAGTAAACAGCTGGGGAGACCCTAGCCCTGAGGCACACGAGAAGGTGGGGACATTTTGTCACAGGTGGCTGTGGCTGATGATGGCAGACAAAGCATATGGAGTATGCTCCTGAGCTTGCCAGCCCTAGTTTCCCCAGGGAAAGCCCTCTGTTTCGAGGAGCCTGCTTTTTATCAGGCGTTTATGTGCATCCTGCTGTCGCTGTCCTCTGACAAGCTGCTCCTCTGCTAGATGCATTTTCATGGCTAATGGCACTGACTTTTTTGGAGATTCTGGGGGCAACAGAACACAGGGGACACTGTGTGGGTAGATCGAAATCAGTCACCACATGCGAGTGTTTGCTCATTTGTGGCACAGATTTAATTTAACCCGAAGAGATAAGATCTCTCTGGTCCCGCAGCCTTCTCCTCTTGCTTTCCTGATGCCCGGGTAATAAATTTGATTTGCTGAAATAAATACCATTCTGTCCCTAAGGGGGCTGGAAGGAAATCCACCCAGGGCTCGTAGGGTGCTCATGGCCAAGCAGGGTCAGGCAGAGAGCTGGCACGGGGGCAGAGGGGCCGGGGTGGAATGCACCTTGAGTGACGTGAGCAGATGCCTCTCCGAGACCGGAAATGGCAGAGACAAACGACAGAACGCCGGGATGCAGAGCACGAACAGGGCGTGCCAGGGGGACGTCCACTCCAGCAGGCTGCTTGACCACAGGCGCGGGTTGTACCACACACGCCTCTCCGATCGGGCTGTCTGAACCTTCTTGTGTCCTCTGCCAGTGTCCTCATCAGCTTCTGAAATGCCTTATGTCCAAAGGTCACCAGTTGGTCCTTCATATTGTATCGTCAAGAGTTCGAGGTATGCTGGTGCGCCAGATGAACATTCCTCCAGGAATGTCATTTAGAATTAATCTTCACTTCTTAAAACATCAGGATAGAAATATTGTCACTCTAATGTCACATCGGTCCATTATAAAAAGAGCTCCCGTTTATGAAGCACTTAATGTGTGGCTCCGTTGTGCAGAGAACTTGACATATGTTGCTTTGTCCGGTTCCGACAGTGACCTCGCGAGACCGAGACCTTGACTCTATGAGGCTAGAGTCAAGGAAACTGAGTCTTAGGAAAGTAAGAAACAGGTCCAAGGTCTCAAAGCTGCCAAGTCAGTATTCGAACCTAAGCATGAAGGTAATTGTTTTAGTATCAACATATTAGAAAAATTATGTTATGCTAAGCGAAATTAGCCAGACAGAGAAGGACAAATATATGTGGAATCTACCAAGAAAAAAAAAGCCAAGAGTAGTATGGTAGCTACCAGGGCCTGGGGGTGGGGGAGATGGGGAGATGTTGGCCAGAAGCTTGTAAGCCTAGAGTTGTAAGATGGGAGTCTGGAGATCTAATATATAGCATGGTGACTCTAGTTAGTAATACCATGTTGTGTATTTGAAAGTTGTTAAGAGAGTAGACCTTAGGTGTTCTCAGCGCGCGCACACACACACACACACAAACACACACACACACACACACACAAATGTAACTATGTGAGGTGATGAACGCATTAACTAACTTGATTGTGGTAATCATTTCACAAAGTATATATATTTCAAATCATCACATTTTACCCTTTAAATATATCTGATTTCCCTTGTTAGTTATACCTCAGTAAAGCTGAAAAAATAAAATGTAAACTCTTAAAAAATTTTTTTGGCTAACTTTTATTGGGGGAGACACAACAAACCTTTAGACACATCATATCCATTAATCTTAACCAACAGCCCCATGGAGTAAGCATCATGGTCGTCACATGGAGATGTCAGAAAGAAAGGATTGACAGATTAGGTGACTTGCCCAAGATCATACAACTCTTAAGTAAGACAGAGCTGTGCTATGTTGATCCCAAGGGTTTCCGGCTGGACCTTCAACAGCTCTTCTCTGCTGACTGTCCTGTGAGTCAAGCTGCCATTTGGACCCCAAATGCTGATGTCCTAGCCTGTCTGCCAGTTCTAGGCACCCCTGAGGGAGGGTATCCTTTATTATTTAACACTCCAGTTTCTAAGTTGTTGATACTGCTGGAGTTAGGAGGCTCTGGGGAGATGGTGTGAGGGGCCTGGGAGATTAATTTTGGTGGAATTTCTGGCAGAAGGGAATGTGAAATGGTGGATGCTTCAGAGACTTAAAAGAAATTGCTGTGTGTGTGTGTGTGTGTGTGTGTGTGTGTGTGTGTGTGTGCGTGCGCGCACGCGCACGTGTTGATTTCCTTCTAACACTCTTGGGGGCTGACTAAAGGAAAGCTATCGGATGTTTGCTCGAGCCCCAGGGCCATCCCAAGAGTGATAAAAAGCCTGTCTGAACTGGGGCCGGGTATTTGTCTGAAAAAGGAAGTCAGGCATGTATAGAAATATACACGCAGCGGGCATCAAATGGGGGCAAGTGTTTAATCTGCCTTTTGAATGGATTAGCGGTTGGCTTTAAGAAGGCGCCTCTGACTTGTGGCTGTGTAGACCAGGAGGAGAGGCCATGCTACACAATGAAGATGAGCACCGAGGAGGATTTAGTTGTATATCTGCAATCGGCACAAAAGAGCCGTACAATTATTTCCAGGGCAAGCCAGACTTTCTCATGTCAAACTGGGAGAGAAAAAAATCACCCACCTAGGATGCTTTCTATCAGTGTCGGAAAGGGTTTGCTTTCAAAAGCAGCGTGGCATAGAGCTGGGCTGCCCAGTACAGTGGGTACTTAGCCCCATGTGGGGGCTAAGTGAACGGTGGTCGTTTCAAACGGAGCTGTGCCGTAAGGGTTAAGGATGCACCGGGTTTCAAAGTCTTAGTAGGAAGAAAGCCAAGTATCTCCTCGATAACTTTTCAACACTGATCACATGCCAAAATGACAGTGTTTTGGCTAAATTGAACTAAATAAAATGTTAAGATGAATGCCACCTGTTTACTTTTTTAAATGCGACCACATGGAAATGTGAAATTAGGCATGTGGCTTGCATTGTATTTCTGTGGGAAGGCAGCGGTCTAGACTGTGAGCAGGGCTGTGAGGTCCAAGAACATTGGACTGAAATTATCCCTGCCCCTCACTTGCTGTGTAGCTCTGGCAGGAGAACACCCTTCTGAGCTTCAGTTTCCACTTAACGTGCGTTGGGCAAAAAACTGTCTCTGCTTTTGAGTTATTACGATGGCAAAGTACCGGATATATTGAAAGTGTGGGCAGAGTGGCCCACCCTAGATAAATAGTTTTCTTCTTCTCTTCCCTCTTGCCACAGATTTTGAAAACCTGGAGGGAAATGATTTTGGATTTTGAATCCCATAACCTGGCAAACTACCATTTAAGTGTCAAGAAAAATTAAGCCTTTTTAGAGATGGCAGAGACTCATGGAGGCACTTTGAAAGTGCTACTTAAAGATGTTACTTACAGGGGCGCCTGGGTGGTGAATTGGGTTAAGGGTCTGACTCTTGGTTTTGGGTCAGGCTGTGATCTCAGGGTGGAGACATCGAGCCCTGCATTGGGCTCCGCGCTCAGTGGGGAGTCTGCTTGAGATTCTCCCTCTCCCTTCCTGCTCTCTCTCTCTCTCTCTCTCCCCCTCCCTCTCAAATAAATAAAGCTTAAAAAAAAGTTGTTACTTACAGTGCCACCAGAATGGAAACAGAAGCCATGAGAGAGATGTCGCACCAGAATCGCAGTGGTCAGCAAAGTACCAGAAAACGCTATTGATCATTGTACATGATTATGGAGGAAAAAGTCAAACGATAATAGTAACACTAATGATACAACCCAGGATCTGAAATCCTAGCTGTCAGAAGGGAAATGAAAGGGAAAGAAGGAAGTGAGATTTCCGTGGTGTTCAGGAGGAGGATCTAGATGCTGATTGCCTTTGAATGTGACTTAAATAGTATAATTTTAAGTATGTTTTTGTTAAAAATTTAAAAGTATCAAGTAGCAAAATAGAAAAATGATGACCATTTCAAGATTGCTAGAATTAAGTGGAACAAAAAACAGTGTATCAGCACAATGGTAGGCGAGCAAGTAAAAAGAAGAAATAAGGGCAAAGTCATGGTAAAGAGAACAAATGAAGTAAGATGGCAGGAATCAATCCAAGAATATTAACAGTTGCATTAAATGTAGATAGGTTAAATACACCTTTTTTAAAAAAGGAAAAAGAAAAACAGATTGTTTGAACAATTTAAAAAAAAATCTAGCAATATGCTCTTTACCAGAAATAGCTTTAAGGTGAAATAACATCGAAAAATGAAAAAGTAAAGGTTAGAAAAGATATATCATCAAATGCTAAAGGGGAAAAAACAAGGGCAGAAATATTAATACTCTTAAGAGTGAAAGTCAAAAGTAGTAAGAGAAAAAGAGATGATGCTGACAACAGATTCATGTCTTGAAGATGATATAATGGCTCTGAACAGCAGAATTTTGAAATAGGTACAGGAAAAACAAATAGAAATACAGAAGAATAGAAAACTTGCCAAACATATTGGTAGAATTTAACACAACTTCCCAGAAACCAATATCTACAACTCAAAAGCATCGGTATGTAGAGCTTTTCATTGTGCATTTGTGAAGTTTAGCTTGATATATTTTCATAACCAACAGATTGACAATAACCTTCTTTCCAAACATGTATGACAACCAATTCTCCAGAGCAGAAATCACAGGCCATGTTTTCTGATCACCGTGCAATAAAATTAGAAATTAATGACAAAATAAAAGCCCAAATACCCCCAAATTACTTCTGCAATGAAAAGGACATGAAAGCAAATTATGAGGTTAATCAAGGTCAATGACAGTCCTACAAAAAACAAAACATGGCAGGCTGGGGCTGCCCGGGTTGCTGGCGCTGCCCGTGGTTCTGGCTCTGACCCCTGTCTCTGCCCCCAATCCCCTGTCTCTGCCCCGGGGCCAGGCCCCGTGGCCTGTGCCACTCCCAGGGCAGATGTCTCCGAGCCTGCTGCACCTCTCACCCCAGAACTTCCACATCAGCCACAGCCCCTCGCTCACCACCACCCTGCATGCTCCCTCCTGCAAGAAGGGATTTAAGGAATGCGTTTGTTGTGATGGGCACCGGGTGATGTATGGAAGTGCTGAATCACTATATTGTACACCTGAAACTAATACAGCACTGTATGTTAACTAACTGAACTTAAAAAGAAGTGTTTCGGTGGTATCATGACTATATTTTTGGTCTCTGCAAGTGGCACCGTGGCCCTGCTAAACTTAACACTGCAGTCGAGTTATAGCAACTTCTAGTCTCAGGTGTCCTTGACTCGGAGTGTGATGTTTTCCCCGATATCTTTGCAGATGAGTCTTATACTTGTGAAAGGACCAGTGGCTTTACTCAAGGCCATGAGTGTGGGGAGTATTATGAGGATACCATGGCTTTTAATAAGTTTAATGTTTTGCACTGGCACATGGTTGATGACCAGTCTTTCCCTTATCAGAGCTTTGCTTTTCCCCAGTTAGGCAACAAAGGAAGCTATTCTTTGTCTCATGTTTATACCCCAAATGATGTCCATATGGTGACCTCATATGCCGCACGACAAGGGATTTGAGTCATACCAGAATTTGATAGCCCTGGACATACGCAGTCTTGAGGAGAAGTTCAGAAAGACCTCGTGACTCCATGTTACAATGGACCTAAGCAGTCTAGGACCTTTGGAGCCATAAACCCTATTCTGAATTCAACTTACAGCTTCCTGTCTAAATTCTTCAAAGAAATTAATACAGTGTTTCTAAATCACTTCATTCACTTGGGAGGAGATGAAGCGATATTTAAATGTGGGGAGTCCGATCCAGAAATCCAATTATTTCATGAAGCAGAAAGGCTTTGGTGAAGATTTTAGAAGACTAGAATCTTTCTACATTCAGAAGCTTTGGGGTCTTGTTTCAACCATAAACAGGGGTCCATAATCCGGCAAGAGTTTTTGATGATCGTGGGAAGCTTTGGCCAGGCACTTCAGCTCAAGTATGGAAAGATCAAATGTATGGTGAGGAACAGGGTGAAATCACAACAGCTGGCTTCCCTGTGGTCCTTTCTGCTCCTTGGTATTTAGATTTGATTAGTTATGGACAAGACTGGAGAATTCCTATAATGTGGACCCTCTTGATTTTGATGGTTCTCAAGAACAGAAAAAACTCATCATTGGTGGAGAAGCTTGTCTATGGAGAGAATTTGTGGATGCAACTTACCTCACTCTGAGATTATGGCCTTGGGCAAGTGCCATTGGTGAGAGACTCTGGAGTCATGAGGACATTAAGATCGAGAGGGTGCCTAGACCAGACTAACAGTTCACCACTGCGGGATGGTCAGATGCGGAAGCTCTGCAGAGCCTTTTTTTTTTTTTTTTTTTTTACTGGATATTGTAACCATGAGTACAAAATATAAAAATGAGCCCAAAGAAGAAAATAGGAGGGGACAAAGCCCACAGCAATCTGTACTACAATCAACTTGACTTTGAAATCATAGAAATTAAGATTTTGTATTCTGTTTTTGAATAAAATGTATATGTTTAATGATTGAAAAAAAAAAACCACATGGAGTACAGCCAAGAAGAGTGCTTGAAGAAAAATAGACAGTTATAAATACATTTCCTAGAGAAGCAGAGAAAATGAAATTAGCAGTGAAATCTAAAACCCAATAAAAGAACAACAGAAAAACCTTTTAAAAAGTAGAAATAAATATAAAGGCAAAGCAGATATTAATGGTATTTTTCTAACAATTATAGTCAATCAATATAACACAAACCTGATTCTTTTAAAGGATCTCCCAAATAGTCTATCCTTTAACAAGTGTGGTGTCAAGAAAAAGAAGACATAGTTAATTTTATACTCAGGTGCCATTTTTTTGAGTAATTGCTCCAAAACCTCACAGAAGCTCACATAGCTTTCATGCTTTGTAAACTATTGCAGAGCATTAACAATCTGAAAGGATTCCAAGCTCACTTTTTGATGCTACTATCGCACTGACAGAAAAATCAGAAAACTACCCTCCGCCTCCACAGCATTTGGCCAACCTCGCCTTCGAGCTTGTATGCAAAATCCTAAGTAAATTCAGCATTTTACATTTGGCAGTGTACTAAGCCAGAAGAAGGACTAGAATGCTATTTAATAATCTGTAAGGAGTGGTAGCATTTAGGGAGGGGCTGGTGAAGGGGTTTGGGCAGTGATTTGGGTACTTTGCTGTTCAGCTCCTCCGCACCGTCCAGCAGAACTTTCTGTATGAGGAGAATGTTCCGTATCTGCACTGTCCTGCTCAGGAGCCCCTAGTGACGTGTGGCTGTGGAGCCCTTGAAATGTGGCTAGTGTGATGGAGGAAATGAATCTTTCCTTTTACTAATGTTTAAAATCTAAATAGCCATGTATGATTAGTGACTAATGTGTTGGAGAGTGAAGCTCGATATACCTTTATATTGTTTGAAAAAGCACCTAATTTTTTTAACAATAAAAATGTCTACCTCTGTTATGGTTTAGGTTATGCTGGGATGACAGACCACCCGAAAAAAATATCTGTGACTTAACAAATACTTGTCTCTCTTATTGCACGTGTTCTTCATGAGCTGGCTGGTGGGCTCTGCTCCATGCCTTGTCATCCTAGGACCCAGGCTGATGAAGCCTACACCTGCAGCTTTACTGGTCACCGTGGTAAGAGGAAGGAGATGATATGGGGCCTCACAGGGGCAATTTAAAGCCTTTCTCCTGGAAGGAATTAACACACATCCCTTTATGAATTTCATTGGTCAAAGCAAGTCTCATGGCCACCCTGAGTCCAAGAGAGTAGGGGAATACAAACAGAACCTGTGCCCAGAGAGAGGTGAATTTGCACATAACCCTGGGGTCTACCACATTTGCATCATTTCCTTTTTAATTAAGAAAGGAAGAAGGAAAAGTCAAGTGACAAAACTGGAACTCAGACCTCTTATGCTAACATTCATAAAAGCTAAATCAGTATTTGAAAGTTACTCACCTACCCAACTCCTCATTTAAGTAAAACACAGTCATCTTCAGGGCGCCTGGGTGGCTCAGTCGGTTAAGCATCTGACTCTTGATTTCGGCTCAGGTCATGATCTTGGCATCGTGAGATCAAGCCCTGTGTGGGGCTCCATCCTGAGCTTGGAGCCTGCTTAAGATTCTCCTTCTCCCTCTGCCCCTCCCCACTTGCGCTCTCTCTCCCCAAAAAGACAAAAAATCAAACAAAAACCCCACAGTCATCTTTATTTGTAGAGTTGGAGAACTTAGCATATGCTGAAAACATAGGTTGTTGCTTCTCGAGCTATTTTGGTTGACTACCTGGGGAAAAATTTCAATAGGATTTAACAGTTCTTATCTGGTAAAGCATTCAGGCTGATACTGAATACACATCTGTTTTTTTTCCCCAAATAATAATTTATTTTGAGAAAATATACCAATTACTGATAATACTATGATTAATGATATTTCTGCAACAATGTGCATGTGTCTTCTAGTAATATGATAGTGAGCAATTTTGATGGCGTCTGGAAAATTGGTAGAAGTGAGAATTTACTGCTCATTTCCACTCTTCAGTGACTGCAAATGAAATCAATATCATATAAGAAAGTATGAAATACTTATTGGAAAAAATGTGAAGGTAAATGAGCCAGGAATTTGGGCTACACTAACTCTAAAGAATGAGTCTCTGGGTCCCTGTAAGAACTGATTTTGCTTACTATGCACGGGTTTGAGTGTTATAAGAAGCTAATGTGGGGAGAAAAACTCCATTTTACCTATGGAACCTTACTTTGTCTTGTTGGAGTCTAGGCACTAATGGGAGAATACGTTACTGACTATAGAATAGAACTTCTAGAAAAGGGACATTGTGTTTTATTGGTGACTGCTTCCTGCACCTGTCTGTGTCAGCACACTGCCTAGCCAGGTCCTACACTCACCTGGTGATATTATTTAAGTCTCCTTTGTGCTGTTGAGCAGTGCTCAAAATTCAGCGTGTTTCAAACCAGACCTATGTCAGAGCACTTAACCCTTTGAATGGGAAGGAGTTAACTGAAGGTGTTGAAGCCCACTGTACAAACAGCTATACTCAAACAATGTTAGGTGGATGGAGCTTGTTGCCACAAGAAATACCATCCCTTGGAAGAACCGTGGACATCTCAGTAAGATGTATCTGGAAAGGCCTCCTTAGAGGGCTTACGCTTGTGCAAAATCCTCTAAGGAGGATTTAAGAAATCAGGGCCTCTTCTGGCTTGCCTGTTACCAAGGAGCTGTGACAGTTTGGTGACTGGGTATTTTTAAATGATGTTTATTTAGGAGGCAGGAGGATTAAACAAGGCTTGAGTGGTCATTGGTAAAAAGCATGTTGATCATAAGAGAGGAATGTTTCATCATTTCTGTGGTTGTGGATTGGCCTTGTCTGAGCATCATTCTTTTTTTTTTTTTTTTTTTTGTCAGCTTTGCTTATCGTCGGTTGAGAATATCGGGATTGGCTCCAGTAGGGGTGTTTTTCTCAGGCGCAGGGCGGCCTCCATGTTTAGGACCTGCCCCTCATCTCCTGTGTTTAATTACTTCAGTAGATTTGAACTTCAGTGGAATTTCAAAGAAAGAGTGCATTGTTGAGGTATTTGGAGAAAAGAGGAAATTTACCAGATCTCAGTAAGGTGTCGTAGGGTGTAATAGGGCTTCCGGGAGAGGACAAGTATAGACAAAGAACCTGAAACAGACAACTATTCAGCTGTATAAAGGAGCTGTTTCTAGATGAGTGCCGGTACATGCTAATCATCATTAGGTGGCGCCTACTCATCACCTGTATGCACCTGGATGAGGAAAGTGGTGGTTGCAGAAATGGCCCCAGTTCCTTCCTCTTCCCCACATCCTTACTCTTTGCCTTGGCCTTATCATAGTATACATCCTCCCCTTTTGACTTTGGACTTGGCACATGATTTGCTTTGGCCAGTGGAATTTTCAGCAGACGTAGTACAAGCAGAAAAGACTTCTTTGAGGAAATGAATTAAAGCCGTGGTTTGAACAATGGGAAGGGATCAGCTGGGCAAAGGAAGGGGGCAGCCATGGGAAGCATGAGCTATCCAGGAAGAAGGAAGAGTACTTTAAGAGATCCAGAAAAAGGGAGCACAGACCTCGATGGAGAGGGAATGTGTTGAGACTGACGGGAAAGGCAGGGCCTAGAAAGTACTCATCCTCTACAAGCTGCATGACAGATTTGGGGATTTCTCCTAACAGTAACGGAAAGCTATGGAAAAGGTTTAACCTGGGAGTGGCCCGATCTAATTTACTTTCGTGAAAGATTGCTTTGGTTGCAGAGTTGTTATTATAATTAGAGATACAATTTGGGACAAATGAGTCCTAGCATTTTTCCCATCTTTGTCAGGGTGCCATGCAATACAAATTGGCTCTCTCATTTGTTCTATTAAAATAAATGACTTTGTTTAGGCAAAGTGGCTTCTGGACATTATCCCAGAGAGGGGTTAGAAGGGTTCTTCATAATAGTCTAAATTTACTAAATGAAAATTAGAGACCGGCCAAGAGGATTGATTTTGGGGTGAGCCAACAGTCCTTGGTGGCACTGGGCCAAGCAAAGGAGGGCCGTTAGGCTGGGCTTAGAAGGTTGTGGCCGTGGGTAATGAGGGGCTGCCATTTTCTTCCATTGGTGACTCATTGTGGAAATGAGGTTGATAAGAATAAATAGAACTTTTCTGCATGAGAACTAAAAAGCACAACCCTTTCCAGCGTAGCCTCTTTCTGATTATTCAGATTTGGATCTCATCTGGAGGTACACTTTGAGGCTATGTCAGACGTCAGAACATTAGATTCTCTCATTTAGAAACTCAAGAGGGCTGATATCACGTAGCCTTTCATAGGAACACAAAATTAAGACAAAAGTGAGATCAGATGACACGGAGTCTCAGAAACTTGAAGTTCTGAGGACAGGAAATAAAATGACAAGAAGAAATTTGGCTTGCTTTTTTAAAACTGGCTGATTTGTTTTTAAAAACAAAAAGTTTTTAGAAACATTCCCAAAATGGGCTTGTGGATTGCTGATTTTACTGGTTAAGTTTTGGGGCCTGGTTTATCTTTATGACCTGATGTATCCATGTTTTTATTTCCAGAATGAATGACTTATGAAGGGAACTTTGGTGCACCAAAGTTGTCTGCAGGCTAAAATGTTATGTACTTGTTAGGAGAGCTCATTTTTAGGAAGTGGAATTGTGCAAGTATAAATTGTATTAAATGTTGACAGAGGGCGCCTGGGTGGCTCAGTCGTTAAGCGTCTGCCTTGGGCTCGGGTCATGATCCCAGGGTCCCGGGATCGAGCCCCGCATCGGGCTCCCTGCTCAGCGGGAAGCCTGCTTGTCCCTCTCCCACTCCCCCTGCTTGTGTTCCCTCTCTCGCTGTGCCTCTCTCTGTCAAATAAATAAATAAAATAAAATAAAAATGTTGACAGAGGTTTTAAGAGTTTCTCAGGTTTCACCCTGTTGACATTTGGGCTAGATAATTCTTTGTTCTGTGCCTTGTTGGATGCTCAGCACCATCTCTGGCCTCTACCCACTAGAAGTCAGTAGCATCCCCCCCCCCCCCCCCCGCGAGCTCCCGCCAGGAGTGACAAATAAAAATGTCTCCAGGCATTGCAAATGATGCCAAATCACCCCAGGTTGAAAACTGCTGGGTGAGATACTGTTTTTGAAAAAAAGGCTTCTTGATATGTTATCCTGTGGTTTCCATCATGGCCGAAACCGTGAGTGAGCACAGGGGTAAAGTATCAGAGGGGCTTGTTGGCATTTTGGAAAATTTTTCGCTGGCCTCTGATGAGGAAGAATGAATTTTAAAAATGTGTGTGTGTGTGAGTGTGTGTGAGAGAGAGTGAGAGACCCTCAAGATTACTTTTTAAAGAGTTTGCAAAGGTCTCATGATTCCATGTATCTTGTGCATGTGACAGAGCATGAAAAAATAAATATTCGTTGAATGAAATATTCATTAAAGTCAAGTTTGTTTTTTCTATTTACCTTTAGATATTAGAACAGGAATTGAGAAATGCTGTGGGTTACCAGGATAAAGGGCTGCTGACTGAGGTCATGTGATCGTGTTTAAGCGCACGTAGGAAGGGCCAAATAAACCTGGTGACTACAAACAAGTGATAAAGGAAATTGAGAAGATGGTTTTAGAAATGACTTTCATTTAAAGAATTACTGGAATATGAAATGCAGAATGAGGCTCCCTAGAGAAATAGCTTAAGTCACCGAGCATCAAGTAATTTGAAATAGGGAAGGGTTGACTCATAGCATGTCTTTGGAGAGTTTGTCTAGCCCTGAAGTATACTGATGGGAAGACTAGCCCAGAGAAATTAATGAGATAAATGTACATGTCACCAAATTATCAAAAACAGCTAAAGGTAAAAATGGAGAATACAAGCAATCCATTCTTTCAAAAAGAGTGAAACACCCAGGTGCCAATAACTCTGTAAGGTGCTAACATGGAGTCATCCTCCTATAGCTGGAAGAGGCCCAGACTCCCCACCTGTGGCTAAAGCTGGATGCAGAAGGAATGACAGCAGAAACACACATGAGCTTCTGGGAAGCAGAGCAGAAGGAGGCCTGATTTCTGCAGGCAAGGGCCATCAGGGAGGGCTTGTTGGCAGAGAGGGCATCAATCTAAGTCCTTTCTTTTCCTCTCCCAAGGAGCTCTGGAATTCATTCATTCAATTCTAATCCCCCTTCCATGTCTTCTATCCTCTGTTACCTGGATTTCTATCTTCTGACTGGTCAGTCCATGGTCTGCATGCAGCCGTAATGATGATTCTGAGAAACGAATCTGATCATGTCACCCCCATCCCCATCTCCGCCCTCGCCCCTTTAGTGACTTGTCATCCCCTCCAGAGCAAGCCAGTTCTGGTCTGTGCTCCTTTATTAAGACCTCTCTCTCCCCACTACCCCTAAGCTCTCTCCATGCTGAAATTCATTTCAACCAAAACCTGCTCCACATCCTGTGTCATAAGGAGAATGCAAATTACAATAGCAACGAGATACCATTACACACCTATTAGAATGGCCAAAATCTGGAACACTGACAAGCACCAACTGCTGGTGAGGATGGGGAGCATTACGAGCTCCCATTCATTGTGGGTGGAATGCAGAATGGTATAGTCGCTTTGGAAGACAATTTCTTGGTTTTCTACAAAACTAAACATACTCTTACCGTATGATTCAGGAATTGCACTCCTTGGTATTTACCCAAAAGAGTTGAAAACTTATATCTACACAAAAACCTTGCACATGGATGTTTATAATAGCTTTCCTGGTAATTGCCAAAACTTGGAAGCAATCAAGATGTCCTCCAGTAAGTGAATAGATAAACTGTGGTCCATCCGGCACACCTTGGAGATATTGCAGGTTCGGTTCTAGACTACTGCAATAAAGTGATTATCACAATAAAGTGAGTCAAGTGAATTTTTTGGTTTCTCAGTGCATAGAAAAGTTATGTTTACACTATAGTGTAGTCTACTAAATGTGAAATAGCATTATATCTAAAAAAAACTCCCAAGGTACATACCTTAATTAAAAAAGTGCTTTGTTGTGGGGCGCCTGAGTGGCTCAGTCGGTTAACCGTCTGCCTTTGGCTCAGGTCATGATCTCAGGGTCTGGGGATCAAGCCCCTTGTCGGGCTCCTTGCTCAGTGGAGAGTCTGCTTCTCCCTCTCCCTCTCCCTCTGCCCCTCTCCCCCACTTGTGCTCTCTCTTAAATAAATAAATAAAATCTTTAAAAAAAACTTTTGTTGCTAAAAACCGCTGACCCTCATCTGAGCTTTCAGCCAGTGATAATCTTTGCTCGTAGAGGGTCTTGCCTCTACCCAACGTTAAGGGCTGCTGACTGTTCAGGGTGGTGGTTGCTGAAGGCTGCGGGGGCGGGGGGCTGTGGCAATTTCTTCAAATAAGATGACAATGAAATCTGCTGCATTGATTGACTGTTTCTTTCATGAAAGATTTCTCTGTAGTATGTGACCTGTTTGATAGCATTTTACTACCCACAGTAGAACTTCTTTCAAGATTGGAATCAATCCTCTCAAACCCTGCCGCTGCTTTATCAACTAACTTTATGTCCTAGTCTAAATCCTCTGTTGTCATTTCAATGGCCTTTACCACATCTTCACCGGGAAGAGATTTCATCTCAGGAAACCGGTTTCTTTGCTCCTTCATCAGAAGCAACTCCTCATTCATTAAAGTTGATCATGAGATTGCAGTGATTTAGTCCCATCTTCAGGCTCTACTTCTGATTCTAGTTCTCTTACTGTTTCCACCCCATCTGCAGTCAGAACACACACAGCACGTATTGATTAAGTTTGCCATCTTATATGGGTGCAATTCGGGGTGCCCCTGAACAATTACGGTAGTAACATCAAAGATCACTGATCACAGATCCTCATGACAAGTAGAATAATAATGAAAAAGTTTGAAATATTTCAAGAATTACCAAAATATGACACAGGGACATGAAGTGAGCAAATGCTGTTGGAGAAACGGTGCCGATAGGCCTGACACAGGGGTGCCAGAAACCTTCAATTTGTAAAAAAAAAAAAAAAAAAAAAAAAAAAAAAAAATGCAGTATCTGCAAAGTACTATAAAGTGAGGCACAATCAAACGAGCTATGGCTGTACTTTCAGTTTCCCCATTTTACAGATGAGAATACGAAGGCTCAGACGTCAGGGTGGACCTTGTTCTAGGTCTAGAACTAGAATTAGGGTTACACAATATTGATTGTCCAATTGCTCTTAGATGTTGAGTGCTAAAATGATCTGCTAAACTTAAGTCTCAGCTTTGTCAGTATAGCACCAGCTTATCTTCCAGTCTATGGCATGAATCAGTTACAAAGATTTAAAGAAGGATTTGTACTTGAACTAAGTCTTAAAAACCAGGGGATGTTCCTCTAAGCGAAATCAGTCAGAGGAAGACAAATATATGATTTCACTCATATGTGGAATTTAAGAATCAAAACAGATGAACGTAGGGGAAAGGAAGGAAAAATAAAATAATATAAAAACAGAGAGGCAAACCATAAGAGACTCTTTAAAAAAAGGATTTTATTTATTTGAGAGAGAAAGAATGAGCAGGGGGGAGGGGCAGAGGGAGAGGGAGAAGCAGACTCCTCCCTGAGCAGGGAGCTTGATGTGGGGCTCGATGTGGGGCTCGATCCCAGAACCCTGAAATCATGACCTGAGCTGAAGGCAGATGCTTAACCAACCGAGGCACCCACCATAAGAAACAAACCGAGGGTTGCTGGAGGGGAGGTAGGTAGGGGGACGGGCTAAATGGATGATGGGCATTAAGAACAGTACTTGATGTAATGAGCACTGGGTGTTATATGTAAGTGATGAATCACTAAATTCTACTCCTGAAATACACTAGATGTTAACTAACTTGAATTTAAAGGAAAAAAAACAACACAAACAAACAAACAAACCAACCAACCAACCCAGGGGCTAGCTAAGATTTGAATTAGCAAAGGAAACAAGGAATGGCCATGCAAGGGAAGAGAAGTAACGTATGGAAAAGTAGGAACATTAATACTTGACCAGTGGCTTACATATTAACTTCAAAAACATGATTCACTGGCTTTTTGTTTTACAGGAATAATGGCCCCAGATTTCCATTGCCTACCCTAGCAAATCTGATCAGTTACCAGCTTGCCAAGAAACCTCTTCATCCCTTTCTTCCCTGAGACGCAAACTCCAGACATGTTAAGACATGGGGTACTGTAAATGGTTAAAGGCAGAGATAATAAAATATAAAGCCGAGTCTTGTTTTGAACTTTTCCAGGGAAAACAATGGAAGCCTTCACACAGAATCTACTCAATAAATACGGTCTGAAAGTTGAGATGCGATTAACATGTTAATGTCCTCCGTGATGCAATCAGTCTTATCAATTACAGCCACCGCAGCCCTGAGCACCTTGTGAAGAATTGCCAATAAAAATACTAAAATAAGCTTTGCACAAGATGGGAGTATCATGACATCTGTTTTCAAAATTACTTGGCTGTAATTGTTGAATCTCATTACAGTCGGTAAAAATTGTGTTCTTTCACCTGGGATAAGAGCATGTGCTTTTAAATAGCATCACTTCAGAAATGAAGAGTAGCAAATCCATGCTAATTACACTGTTGTGTCGTGCCTGCCATAAAGAGAGGATGCTCGCCAATGATTTCTATCAGTAAGGACGGTTCTGGCTATAGGCAGAGATAAAGCTCACATCAAATCGACTTAGGGAATGAACGTAATAGCATGTGCAACAGGATGTCCAGAAGTAGAGTGAGCTTCAGGGATTCAATAGTGCCATTAGGGACTGGAGTTCTTTTGCTTTCTCCCCTCTGAGGCTTTGCAATTTGCAAAAAAAGAGAGAGAAAGAATTTCCTCTTGAGCCTGTGGGGCTGGCCTCGTGCTAAGGCCTGTTCCTGTGGTTGCTGGACGCTGATGGGTGGCAAATCTGCATCCCATCCACTCTCGTTTGCTTCTGTCAAGTGAGCGGAGGCTCCTCCTAGGTCTCTCCTAAAACCGAGGAAGCTTCTTTCTCAGATGTGCTCAGCAAGCCTCTCCTAGCATCTCTCTTTGGTCCAAACTGGGTTAGGTATGCCCAGATCTGAACGAATGACTGGCAAGAGGGATGGAATTTCCATGGTTGGCTCGGGGCTGGGGGTGGGTGGAGAGGGGAATGGATTCTGGAGAATTCCCCACAATATCCACCATACTATAATGTGTTTTTGGCTCACTGTTAAACCTTCGTGGGACGGTAAGGAAGTCCTCTCTGGAAAATGGCAATAATCCCAGGAATTATGATTTAATATCACAGCCAAATCGGTCTCCTTGGATGCGTGGCAGGCCATCAACATTAGGAGTGGGAGTGCTCACCGTCCCATCACTTTCTGTAGTCCCAAAGATTTTTGTGGCAACATAGGCCATGCTCAGAAAAGCAGCCCCTTCAGCAAAGTTGCCTACATCTGTTCTCTGATCTCATTGTCCCTTTCTTTCACTTTGACATTTGCAAAAAGGAGGGGGGAGTTTCTTCTTAAAACCAGGGCCCATGGTTCATGAGCTTTCTCTCTACTCAGTGTCTAGCAACACCACATCATTTACCTTTACCGCTGTGGTCCACCCTGTTCGGGTATACAAATAGAGTTTCGGATAACTCTGGAAAAGTGTGGGTTCAAAACAATAATTGCTTATTGGTTGGTTGCCGTACAGTGAAGCTAATTCACGAGTGTAGTCCTGATTGGGCCACAGTTATAAATCCTTAGGGCAATGCCTCTCCCCCTTTCATGTGCATACACATGACCATAATCTTGCTGGAGCCCAGATTCTGGTACAGTGAGTCCTCAGGAAGGATTATGTGAATGTCAGTCGGAGCAAGGAGAGCTCGGGGAGGGCATGATGAGATGATGACACCTGAGGACAAGGGTGGGAAGAACAAAATAGGCTTCAAGGGAGGTCACCTTGCAGTTGTGTATGCTATTCCTAGAGAGGGTGGAGGACTGAAACGGGGGATTGGATCGGCTCTCTGTGGTCCACGAGACTTAGCGCGGCATACCCTTCTGCCCACACAAGCCTCCATCGGCTATAACAGACGGCCTCAGGTATCCAGGTTGCTTTGATTTTTTTCCTCTCTTGCATTTCCCGGTTCTAGATCTCATATTGAGTAATATACTGATTCACAGTACTGCAGCTAGATCATTTACTTGCCAGATCCTTCGCACAGTTTTCCAGTTGGCCACCTGACCTCAATTCATGGCACTTGTCAACTTGCTTATGTAGGTACCTGCCAAGCACCGGTGGGCCCCTGAAAGATGATACCCATCTGCTCCTCTGTCTTCTGGTGTGACATTCTTCGTCACATACCTGACCTCAGCCTCTGGAGACCCCAAAAGAACAGGTCTGGATGATCAAACCAGAGGGCACACCCCTCTCCAATATCTTCCGTGTATCTTTTCCACTCTCCGTTTGAGACGCATCCACACAGGCATGATGTTTGTGAGATCTAGAGGGAGTCTCTGTCACTTCAGTGCCCCTTGCTGGAGGGGCCTCCAGAACCATTCGAGTGGATTCTTGCTTCCCCATTAGACCAGTGTTAGGAAGAGTGATCGGCAGAGAACGATTCTATTTCTTTCATCCAGTTCAGTGCGTCTTCCAAAATAAGCATTTCCTTTTAAGCAGTGCTGGAAACCATTCATCCAGTTTCTGCTTGAACTCCCCTGAGGCAACCCAGTCCCCCCCCCCTTTTTTTTTAATATTTTGACAGCTCTATATTTTAGAAGTTCTGTATTCTTAGCTGGGAACTGGCGTCACTCTATCTCCTCGTCACTTTGGCTCTAATGCTAATTTTTTTCATTCCTCTTTCACTTGGAAATCTTTCAAAAATTTAAAGGCAGGTATCAGTTTCCCTAAGGTTTCTCTTAATGGGTTCCTTTAACGGTTCCAAATCTAACATGATTTCTATACTTTATTATCTTCGTAACTCTTGCTTGTGTCTCCTTTATCATTATCCATCTCAATATTGCCCAGGACTTTACCCAATAAAATTTAAACATTAGGACCAGTCCCTCTTTTGATGGGAGTACTAGATATTAACCCAGAAAAAGAATCATTTGCATCCTTGCTTGCTTGTTTAAGCAGCCAGTTCACAGCACAGACTTTTATGGCATTTAGGCCCAACTAGAACATCTAAAACATCCCAGTTTTTTCCTTTCTTTTTCTTTTTCTTTTTCTTCTTGTTCTCTTTTCTTTTTTCTTCCTCTTCTTCTTCTTCTTCCTCTTTCTCTTCTCTTCTTTCTTTCCTTCCTTCCTTCCTTTTTCTTAAATAGGAACAGCTATTAGATAAGCCATTTCTCATCCCAGGAGGTAGTTGACATAGTACAAAAAGCATGGTGCTTAGAATCAGAAGACATGCGTCCAAGCTCTGGCTCTTACCACTTACCAACCTTGAACAAGTCACTGTCCTCTTTAGGCCTCCATTTTTTCACCTGGAAAACAGGACTCTTCAGAAGATCTGCCTTACCTAACTGATGGGGTTCTTTGGAAAATCAGGCAATACATGTCAGGCACTTTTCTTGATTGAAAACATGATATGGATTTTAGAAATCCTCAGGTGTTAATATTATGCAGCCATCAAAAGGAATGAGATCTTGCCATTTGCAACGACGTGGATGGAACTGGAGGGTGTTATGCTGAGTGAAGTAAGTCAATCAGAGAAAGACATGTATCACATGACCTCACTGATATGAGGAATTCTTAATCTCAGGGAACAAACTGAGTGTTACTGGAGTGGTTGGGGGGTTGGAGGGATGGGGTGGCTGGGTGATAGACATTGGGGAGGGTATGTGCTACGGTGAGCGCTGTGAATTGTGCAAGACTGTTGAATCACAGATCTGTACTTCTGAAACAAATAATGCAACATATTATAAGAAAAAAGGAAAAGAAGAAGATAACAGGAGAGGAAGAAAAGGGGAGTATGTCAGAGGGGGAGACGAACCATGAGAGATGATGGACTCTGAAAAACAAACTGAGGGTTCTAGAGGGTAGGGGGGTGGGGGGATGGGTTAGCCTGGTGATGGGTATTGAGGAGGGCACGTTCTGCATGGAGCACTGGGTGTTATGAACAAACAATGAATCATGGAACACTACACCAAAACAAATGATGTAATATACGGTGATTAACATAACAATAAAAAAAATTAAAAAAAGAAAAAAGAAATCCTCAGGTGTTAGTCCATGCCTGTGTTATTCCATTCGTTAAGCCAGCGCCTGTTCCGTTACCCCATTAATCCCATACCTATTTAATTCTTGAAGATATGAAGTCTGAATTAATGCATCAAGATACTTCCTGAGTTCAGAAAGACAAAGTGAGTTAATGAGTTTTGAACACAAGTTTTAACCCAGGGCTTATTCTAAACCAATTTCAAGATGATCCTTCTCCTTTTAATGTCCATTGTTTTTTTTTATAAAGATTTTATTCATTTATTTGACAGAGACACAGCGAGAGAGGGAACACAAGCAGGGGGAGCGGCAGAGGGAGAAGCAGACCTCCCGCGGAGCAGGGAGCCCGACGCGGGGCTCGATCCCAGGACCCCGGCACCATGACCTGAGCCGAAGGCAGACGCTTAACGGACTGAGCCACCCAGGCGCCCCATTGTTTTGGTTTTTGTGCTTGTATTTTTAGAAGAATTTAAGGCAAAAATAGAAATAAAGTGTAGGAAAAAAAATCTGTGAACAAAAGTTGGTGTTCTGTGCGCTGTTTTTATGTTCGCGCTTTGACGTGTCTGATGAGCAGAACATTGCAGATGGAGTCGAAATCCCCTTTTTTCTCTCTCCGGTCCCGTCCCCCATCCTCTCCAGAGTCAACTTCCAGCACAGAGGGGCGTGCACCCTCCCTGTCCGTGTTTCCGTGTTTGACCACACAGATAGACATCTGTGAACAACATATCATAGTGCTGTGTATGTTTAAAATGACACAGAGGCTATTGTACTATGTACATCACACTGCAAATTGCTCTGTTTACTCAGTGGTATGTTTTGGAGATCTGTGTTGAAACATATAGTTCATGTATTCATTCTAGGCAACGTGTTCAATCTATGCACATAGCATACTATATTTATAAATTCCTCTATTGCCCAGTAATTAGGGTGTTTCCCAGTTGTTTTGTGATTAAAAGGTGCTACAGTGCACCTTATTCTAGAACCCTCCTGATGTTTCTGTGCCGGACTTCTCTCTGGGGTTGATCCCTCAAAGTGGAACTGTGGAGTTCCAGGCCATGCACGTTTTTAATGATAATAAATGCTGTCGGATTGTTCTCCAAAATTCTTATGTCCATTTTCACTTCTGCCAGCAGGGATGAAACTTACTTTCACCTCACATCGTTGTCAGCCCTTTGTATTTATGCGTTTGAAATAGCGTCTCATCTTAAATTCTGAGTTTGAGGGTTTTTAAATTATATTTATTAGGCATTTAGGTTTCCTGTTTTGTAAATTGCCTGTTCCTGTATGAATTCTTTTCCAAAATGCTTCTGTACCGGATCACCACAAGGGTAGTGGCTTAAAACAACACAAACTTATTATCTCCTAGTTCTGGAGGTCAGAAGTCTAAAATGGGTGCCACTGGATTAAAATCAAGATGATGGCAGGGTTGCACTGCTTCTAGAAGCTTTGGAGAAGAACTGGTTGCCTTGCTGTCCTGTGTCTTGTAGAATGTTTAGCCGCACCCATGACCTCTGTCCACGAGAGTCAATAGCACCCCCCTTTAGATATTGTAAACGTCCCCTGGGGGACAAAATCACCCCCTGTTGAGAAGCACTCATCTAGAGTTTTATACTCTGAATCAATCTCCTTTTCCTCCCTATGGTACTAACTGAAGGTTCTGCCAAAGGGAGAGCCGGATACAAAGATGGGAAGGAAAGATCCCCTATTACCTGGCAGAGTCCTATGGATAAATTATTCAAGTACACATAAGACTTTAAATCTTAGCAAAATGAGATAACCTGCCACAAGAAGGTGTAACAAAAATGAAAACAGATATGTTTATATTCTAGATCATTTTATATTTGGGAACATGAGTGGTGGAGATATCTCTAGTTATAATACGCTTAGAAGTAAGACTTCCATGTTTATTAGGTTACTTATAGGTGAACGTTGTTTCCACATGCCATATATACAAATGAAGTGAAGACCTCTTTTTCATTTTAATCTACTTTCATTTGACATTAAAAAGAAACCATAATCACTTACTATGGATAGTGGATGAAAAGAGGTTCTTCCAGATTTCACCATGAACCTGAAAAGTAACTGAGAAAGTAATTATGATGTGAACAATGTCCATATAATTATGGTATACCTCTATAATCTCTACAATTTTTCCTTTTTAAAAAGCCCAAGGCCTCACTGGGTTTATCTTATTAAATTGCCCTGAAGATCCAAGACACTTGCAGTTAGAATTCCAAGTTTCTGTCCATTTATTTCCTTCTGCACCGAGTACATCTGAAGAGCCTCAATTGTGTCTCCCAAATAAATCTTTCTTTTCTTGACCCAACTGATTTAACATTTTATGATTGTAAGATGTGTCCGGATAAACCATGGCCGATGTCATTACACATACCATTCACGAACACTTTTGCCATTCCTATTGACCATGAAGATCCAAACTGACCCTGAGGAGTAGGAGAGGCAGGGCCTCAGTTAGGGGGGGGCAGGAGGAAACATAGCAGGCAAGCTTGAGCACGCTGGGAAGGAACTGGGAACCAGAGAAAGAGGGCTGGGAGGAGGCACAGGCCTTGCCAACAGCTCTAGCTCTTCTTGGTTTCCACTCCTGAGAAATGAGGGAAGAAAGACCATGGGAAGGCGTGGATTCCATGCTGCTTGGCTGCATGCACAGACCTGCAGGAGGACAGGAGCCCAGACTGCAAATCCACCCAGCTGTACCTTTTCTGAGAATCAGAGGGGCCAGTATGTTGGGAGAGGGTGAAGTCGGGGAGAGCAGGCATCTCCGGGGAGAGCTTTTTGGTTTTCCAATTCACAAAGGGTGAAGAAGCCTTTCTGAAATGTTAGCTCTGACGTTATAATTTAAGCATAGTCCACTGGCAGAAAGTATAACTCTTACAAGGCCAATTTATAGCAGCCTACTCAGAGCAATAAAGTTTAATACATGTTAAATATTAATAATGTCTGATTTTGCTGAGGCCTTCTGCCCAAGTTTCCTTGCCTGATGAAACTACCCAATTTCGGGGTCCGCAGGGACGATTAAAATACAGTGTGTTGAATGCTGCTAGAAGGTTACATGTAGAGAGCAGGAAGAACCGAAACTATGATGCATCAGAGAAGATTGAAATATACATATATTTTTATTTTAGATTATCTTAATTTTATCATGTAACTTATAATTTATATTACATTTTTAAAAAAATTTATTTATTTGAGAGAGAGAGAGAGTGAGCGAGTACGAGTCAGGGGAGAGGCAGAAGGGGAGGGAGAGGGAGGGGGAAAGAATCTCATACTTGACTCTGTGCTGAGCGCGGAGCCCGATGTGGGGCTTGATCTCCTGACCCCAAGATCAGGACCTGAGCCGGAATCAAGAGCTGGACGCTTAATGGACAGAGCCACCCAGGTGCCCCTATATTGCAATTTTAAATTGACTTTGGTTTTAATTTTAATTTTTTTGTGCATGTGCTATAGAATTTTTTAAGTTTTTTATCTTAATTCCAGTATTGTTAATATACAGTGTTATATGAGTTTCAGGCATACAATACAGTGATTCAGCAATTGGATACATTTCTCAGTGCTCATCATGACAAGTGTACTCTTTAATCCCCGTCACCTATTAGACTTTAATTTTAGAACAATTTTAGGTTCACAGGAAAATTGAGCAGTGGGTACAGAAATTTCCCATATACCCCCTGGCCCACACATGCACAGCCTCCCCCATTAGCAACATTCCCTACCAGAGTGGGACATTTGTTATAGTTGACGAACCTACACTGACACATCATTATTGCCCAGAGTCCATAGTTTACATTAGGGTTCACCCTTGCTGTTGTACATTCTATGGATTTGGACAAATGCATGATGAAATATATCCATTGGTACAGTATCATACAGAGTATTTTCAATGCTGTAAAAATCCTCTGTGCCCTACCTATTCATCCCTCTCTCCCTTCTAACCCCTGGCAACCACTGATCTTTTTATGGTCTCCATAGTTTTGCCTTTTCCAGAATGTCAGATAGTTGGAAGCATACAGTATGCAGCCTTTTCAGATTGGTTTCTTTCACTTAGTAATGTGCATTGAAAGTTCCCTCATGTCTTCTCACAGCTTGATAGTTAGTGCTGATATCTAACTTAAAAGGTTGTTATGAGGATGAAATGAGATAATCCAAATAAGGTCTTAATCCAGTGCCTGGCATATGGAGAATGTTCGGTAAAAGTTGTTACAATTATAGTTTGCACATAAGATTTTAGTGGGCTGAGATATTTATACTCTTGGGGTTGTGGGATTCTATATTTTATTTATACATTGCATATATATACGTATACTAGTTTTGGTTATTAAAAAGGAAAATCTGTGTTTTATTTCTTCGGCTCAGCTTAGGCTCTGGGTTTCATTTTAATGATGGCAACTTCTCTTTAGTCAAATGATTCACAATAGAAAAGAGGTTCTTTTACTGATGTGGGTATCTTAAAATACGTGTGCATGTACGTATAAAATCAAGATTCATAAGTGACAATCAACCACTGAATTTTCTTCGAGGTTTTGAGGAGCAGTGAGAGTTCATTCAACAAATACCAAGCAGCTGTTGCTGAGAGGGCATGGCATGATGCCTGGACGACTGTGGGAAGGAGGAGAGTCCATGGGAAAACCAGTAAGTTCTTATAAATAAATGTTTCATGGGTTGTATAAGCAAAGTAGTTTGTATTAGAGGCAGAAACTATTGTCTTTCAAGATAAATGAGGCTCAATGACACCCCAAATTTACTTTCAGTGTATACTTTGCCTCACATTAATATCCTCTCTGGTTTCTGGATTATTCTTTTGAGAAAACAGAATACTGGCTGCAGTCCAAACTGAGAAATTTGGATATGAATCCTGGCTCCACCACTTACTCCATGAGTGACCTTGGACAACTCATTTGACCTCTGACTATTTATTTTTTCTCAGCACCATTTGTCCGTGAAAGGGACTTAAATTATCTCCTCCATTATCCAGTATTATACGTTAAGGGGAAAACAAACCCGATTTCTGGCTTCTCCCATTAAACATTGTTTTTGCTTTTGTTTTAGAAGGACTTTTTAGGTAACCAATTCTATTGAATGCCTTCCTCAGTTAGCCACTGTTGGAAATTCTATTAATATTCAGGAAAAATACCACTATTCACCAATTCCTTCAATTGCTCTCAGTTATATCCCTAAACGTAATAAGGGAGAATAGAGGCCATCTGGGAAGTTACCCACTATTTCTAAAAATGATTTGACCAAAGTATTCATTTCTTGTAGAGCACACCCAAGATGAATTTGGGGGGAAAACACAGGCTTGGGCATTTATCAACGTTTACCAGGCAAGGGCACACAATGAAGATGAAAGATGTGAGCTGAGTCACTTAGCCAACTCTTGCCACTCTTTCTTTGTTACAAACGAGATAACGCATGCAGAAGCCTTTGGAAATTCTGATACCCTGTGTATAAAGAAAACATAGGAGAAATTTTATTATCATGGAGTGGATAAAATAAAGCACGTGGATTTTTTGGGAAAAAATCCTGTATATCAAGAAATACCACAAATAAAAGGCAAACAAGAAAAAGATATTTGCAACACACATCAGAAGAACTCATTTCCCTGTTCTATAAACTGGTCATGTAAATCAATATGAAAAGACCAACAATTCAATAGAAAAACTGGTCAAAGGTCACAGAGTTAGCTCATAGAAAATGAAGAACAAATGTCTTATAAATAAACAAAAGGATAAGGTTTTGCTCCTAGTTAAGAAAATGAAAATAAAACAATATTTACCATTTTTCACCTCTTATAATGGCACACAATTTTATTTTATTTTTTAAATTTTTTTTAAAGATTTTATCCATTTATTTGACAGAAAGAGACACAGCGAGAGAGGGAACACAAGCAGGGGGAGTGGGAGAGGGAGAAGCAGGCTTGCCTGCGGAGCAGGGAGCCCGATACGGGGCTCGATCCCAGGACCCTGGGATCATGACCCAAGCCGAAGGCAGATGCCTAACGACTGAGCCACCCAGGCGCCCCGGCACACAATTTTAGATCACACCAATGTTGGTGTGGGTGTGGGAAAACTGGTATACCTTTGGGGCAGTCTCTTTGGAGGACAATTTGTTAGTTTCTATCAAAATTGCAAAGTCCCATGCCATGTGAACCAACAATTCCTTATATAGGAATTTGTTTTCCATGCACACACACACACACACACACACACACACACACACGCACACACACGCAAAGCTATATATTTGAGATTATTTACTGCAGCATGATTTATAACAGTAAGCGGCTGAAAAAAAGCCTCACCATCCATCACAGGTGACTAGGTAAAATCTGTTATGGGACACCTGTACAATGGCAAACTCTGCAGTCGATTCCATGTCTATCTCTTGCTTTGGCTCAGGTCATGATCTCATGATCTCAGGGTGGTGAGATCGAGCCCTGCGTCGGGCTCCGTGCTCCTTGCAGAGCAGGCTTGGGCTTCTCTGTCTCCCTCTCCCTTTGCCTCCTCCCCCTGCTCACGTGCTCTCTCTCGCTCTCAAAATAAAATAACTAAAATCTTTAAGAACAAAACAAAACCAAACCGCATATAAGGACTAATGGGACTAAGATTTCAACTAAATGCAATGCGTGGACTTCGAATCCTTATGATGGATCAACTTTAAAAGTGCATTTATAAGTCACTTGGGGACGTTTGAACACTGACTGGAAATTCTGATAATACTAAATAATTATTTTTTTTAAGTTTGGTAATGATGTCGAAGTTATATTTAAAGGAGAGCCTTTATATTTCAGAGTAGCCTAATGAAACATTCTGGGGGAAGTAATCTGGTGTTTGGGATTTGCTTCATAACCATCTATAGATTACGAAGGTAAAAGTGTATTCACCTCTGGGCAGGAAGGAGAACACAGATGAGACAAGGCTGACCCTGAGTTTAAGACAACTGTTTGGGTTGACTGGGTACATGGGGTTTCAATATACTGTTCTTTTGCTACTTGAGTGTTTGAAGTCTTCCCTAAAAAAAGTCAAAACTGAAAGGTAAAATCTGAAGCTACAAATGTTCAAATCAAAAGCTAAAAATTAAACAGACACTAAAAATGAAAAAGCAAGGGGGGTAATTATCAGTGTAGTAATCTAGCAAGGAATCTGCGCAGAAAAATTCTGGAAAGAAAGCCTGCTGTTGTTTTCCTTCTTGGGCAGGCTGTTGGGGGCCTAGGATATTTACTTTTCAGTATTTCGATAATGTTTTAAAACAAAGCTACAAAAACACAGTGCTGTACAAATATTAAATCTTCTATTAGAAATAATGGATGCCGCAGTTAAATCCAAATGAGTGAAGGTTCTCAGCAGGGCTCTCCGATTAGCACATTTATTAATTTCAGGTCCTGCTCAGACTTCTACTGATGCTGTTTTAATTAAAGTCTTCAGCTTACTTGGAATCATTTAGTGCTTGGTAGAAAATGATAATACAGTTAACTCTTTTCTTTTATATTTATATATCATTAAATATAAATATAATTAAAATATAGTATATATTGATGTATCTTTAAAATATATAATTAAATCTGCATGCTTGAGCTCATTAAACGTTTATTGGAATATACATACATTTTTCAAATAAACAAAAATAGAAATATAATGGACATCCATCATCTATTTTTTCCCATATTTGCTTCATCTATTTGTGCAGAGTATTTTCGAGTAACTGAAAGACATTTTGACAGCTCACCCCTAAATAGCGCAGTATGCCTCTCTCAGCTGTGTCCAGTCTACTAATAAGCGCATTAAAGGCATTCTTCATTTGTCACAGTGTTTTTGAGTTGTAGCATTTCTTTTTGGTTCTTAGGATTTCCATCTCTCTGCTTACATTGCCCATCTGTTCGTGCATGATGTCTGTCCATTAGAGCCCTTAGCATATTAATCATCGTTGTTTTGAATTCCCGGTCTGGTAACTCCAACATCCCTGCCATGTCTTTTTCTGTTGCTTGCTCTGTCTCCTCAGACTGTTTTTTTGTCTTTTAGTATGCGTTCTTAGGTTTTCTCGATAGCCAGACGTTAATGTACCGGGTAAAAGAAGCTGATAGAAATAAGCCTTGGGCGCCTGGGTGGCTCAGTTGGTTAAGCAACTGCCTTCGGCTCAGGTCATGATCCTGGAGTTCCGGGATGGAGTCCCAGGATCGAGTCCCGCATCGGGCTCCCCACTCGGCGGGGAGTCTGCTTCTCCCGCTGACCCTCCCCCCTCTCATGTGCTCTCTCTGTCTCAAATAAATAAAATCTTTAAAAAAAAACAAGCCTTTAGTAATTTGGTGATACAGTGTGGGGGTGGGGAAGTGTTTTATAGTCCTAGGATTAGGTCTTAATCTCTAGGGAGCCTGTGCCTCTGGACGATGAATTTCACAAGTCTTTCTCAGTTTCCCCTTCCTCCCCTGGGGGAACAGGATGGCTAGAGTGAGCTGGATGGAGTCGGGTATTTCCCTTCTCCCAGGTCTTCTGGGCTCCTGTTAAATGACCTCCGGAGGGTAGACTTTGTTAAAAAACAGAGCACTCTTGTGTATTTCAAAATGGTTCCCTTCCCCCTCTCCCTGTTGGAAGCCCGAGGGGATTTTTCTCCGAAATTTACTGTGGGATCCTGGTCTAGCTCCTGGAGTTAAAACTCACAAAAGGGTGAGGGCCCTTCGATGAGTGGGTCCCCCTGGAGTTTGTAACTCTTGGGTTCGTGCGCCGGAAGCTTCTGGCGGCTGGTCTGTTATACTTCCGCTTTTCCTGCTCTGACACGGGTTCCTGTGCAGGCTCCGGATCTTGCTTCTGCTCCGGTAAGTGCTGATTCTCTTTATTTGCCTGTCTCTCCGATTTGGGGATTTGCCCTGTGACCTTACTTCTCTTACGGATCTAAGAAGAGCTGATTTTTCAGTTTGTTCAGTTTTTCACTTGTTGGATAGATTGGTGACTTCCAAGCTCCTTATAAATGGGACCAGAAACTGCCAGGTCCCATTTGTCTCTCTCTCTCTCTCTCTCTCTCTCTCTCTCTCTCTCTCTCTCTCTTTCTTTCTTTCGCTTTTCCCCCCATTGACCTGAAGAGGCCCCCATAGGGGACTTAGGGTTTATCCCTAAGGGATGATCCCCTAAGGAGACGGGAAGAATTGCCCACCAACAGGCATTTGCTGGGTCTCTCCAGGTTTCCTGCTGCCTGGGATTGGTGTCTCTCTCTCCCCTTAGCAGATGCTGCTTCACATGGTCTCAATGGCCCACGAGCCTGTCAGGGGCTATCAGCAGAGGCACCCAATGATACAGTACTTGTTTAGCACTTTCCTGAGTCCAGGATTCCCGGACTCCCTCTGCTTGCAAGGCCACTCATGAAAGGGAGTCCCTTTTTTGTAATTTCACCCATGATGCTTTCTGTGCACACATCATACTGTAGAACCCTCTGCTCATGAGTTCCAGCCTCCATCGTGTGGAGATTGTTGGTGTTTGTCCAAAGCCTTTGATGGTTCGTAGGGTCCAACGTGAAGCTCTGCTTCAAACAATAGTTCCATAACAGTTCCATTTCCTGGACTTGTTCACGTTTTACCTCGTGGGGTCATTTCGCTTGTCCTGCTGTGCCCTGGACTTGCTCTAAATGGAAGTCCGAGCTTCCAGCTTGGTTCAGTGCACATGAAACATTTATTGTGCAGAATACTTCATAAGTGATGGTATGTGTTTCCTACCACATCACCTCAGGGGGCTCATAAGGTCTGATTGTCCCATTATTATTTGAAAATGCTGATTGATCACTGGGTTAAAGTGGTGACAGCCTGATCCCTCCCTTGTAAAGTTACATTCCCCCCCGCCCCCCGCAAGCTGTTTGTAATCTCTGGGGTGATTCTTTGGCACCATGTGATGATCCAATTCCCCATTAACAATTTACCTAATGGTTTTCACATCTGTGGTTAATCCTTGCCCTAACGAAGGACTACGTAAGAGGCTACTGATTGGTGGTTTTCTAAATCAGTCATTCGTTCTACATTCATCAGCTGTCATTCTACTTTGAGAAAGACCTTTCTCATCAGCCGTGTCAATTTGATTACACTGAAACATAATTCCTCTTGCAAACCAGAATAAATGTTTTCTTCAATACCAATTCCAAAGTAAGGAGGAGGTGTAATATTCTCCCTCAGTGATGGCAAATGAGTCTTTTGTTGCTGTTTTCTTCGTACAGACCCGTGGATTTTAATATAGTTAATGCGTTTCAATCAGCGATAGCCACATTTTTCAGAAGGCATGTGATTTTCATTTATTGCAATAGAGGTTTATAAACGGGCCAGCTAATTTTGATTAGAATATTATGAAAATTTGTTTGCATTCTTTAAGTATATATCTTTATTCTACTGTTCGATTCTTAGCCCCAAATCCAGTTAGTCTTTGAGCACTTCCTTGCTTTCTTTCTAGCTCAATAGGCCATCCCGTGTTCACCTAGCATTTTCCATATCCCATATCTAGAAACCACTCTTTCTCTAAAGAGCACTGCTTCTTTTTAGTAGTTAATGGCATTTAGGAATCATAGTTTCTGGCATGTCTTTATCAGCAGACAGCTTTAGAACATGCACACGTGCAATGAGTTTATATTGATTTTTTAAAAAGATTTTATTTATTTATTTGAAAGAGACACAGTGAGAGAGGGAACACAAGCAGGGTGAGGGGGAGAGGGAGAAGCAGACTTCCCGCTGAGCGGGGAGCCCGATCCCAGCACCCTGGTATCATGACCTGAGCTGAAGGCAGACGCTTAACGACTGAGCCACCCAGGTGCCCTGAGTTTATATTGATTTTTACAGCATTCTTCTTTGGTTTTATACTTAGGGCTCTTTTCTCTTACACTGACAAATCTTGGATTCTATCATTTATTTTGTTCTTTAATATACAAAAATGGTTTCAAAATAGCAATACAGATTACCACTAACCATAAAACTACTGAATAAAATTCAAGATTTTTTTTTTTGCGTTTCTCTTTTTCTTATACTGTATCCCTGAAGGATGAAAAGAAAATGCTGTGTTTTAGAGACATTTGAAATAATTATTTTCTATGGTTATAATGTCAGTTTGATATATAACTGGGTTCATTTGTTTCAGTTGGTTTTCAATTTGAGGAATTAGTTTTTTTGACATTCTGAAAGGTTTCTTAACTTTTCTAAATTACAGAGGAACCCATTATTATTTATGGGCATGAGCACCTAGCTTCCTCTTAGTGTCCCCGATGCACCTCTACACAGAACCTCTAATCCTTGAATTTTCAGGGCGCCTGGTGGCTCAGTTGGTTAAGCGACTGCCTTCGGCTCAGGTCATGATCCTGGAGTCCCGGGATCGAGTCCCGCATCGGGCTCCCTGCTCAGCAGGGAGTCTGCTTCTCCCTCTGACCCTCTTCCCTCTCGTGCTCTCTGGCTCTCATTCTCTCTCTCTCAAATAAATAAATAAAATCTTTAAAAAAAAAAAAATCTTTGAATTTTCAGTTGGTTCTCCAGTCTCTTCGATAATGGCCTCTGTGTAAACTTTTCTAGTAATTATGCTTTTATAAATATTCAATTATAGATACTGAATTTGGATACTTGCCCGAAATTATTTCATCTATTTCCACCTCTTTTAATTCCTCCACTCCAAAATTCCAGTTTGATTGATTTATCTATTTTAGAGAGAGCGCACCCGCACACTTAAGCGTGAATTTGCATGGGGGGAGGGGCAGAGGGGGGGAGAGAGAGAGAGAGAAAGAATCTTGAGGTGCCACACCCATCCTGGAGCCCCAGGCAGGGCTCGATCTCACGACCCTGAGATCATGACCTGGGACGAAGTCAAGAGTGGGACGCTTAACTGACTGAGCCACTCAGGTGCCCCCAGTAATTTTTCTTTCAATATGCTTGCGGGTTTTAAACTGATGGTAGCATACCAACTGAAAGAAGACTCATAGGCTCTAAAGGAAGAGAAAGTAGCTGAAGTCCCCTGGCTAGGTCTCATTCTATGAGAGGAGCCTGCTTTTCGGCAGGATGGCTGCACACCCACGTGGCTGCAGGAAACATTGTTTACAGCATCCGCAGTGATTGGTTGGTTCCCATGCTTGACTAGTCATAACAGATTGTTAATAACATTCCTGTTTGGAGGCGTTAGGATTTCATCTCCCAAATCAGTTCCTGTCCTTGTCGGGATCTCTTTCAAATAAAGATAAGCAAGAACAAACTTCTTCCGTGATTGGAAACTTCTTAAGGAGTCTGCTGAGCAGATCTGAAGCGCCTGAGTTTAGTTCATATCCTTTTATCTGAGAAGATTAAATACAGTCGTTTTCTGGTGCAAGCTAATTAGCTTCTCCCTCGTGTCCACGGATGGAACGCACATTTTGCTTTCATAAAGACAACGGCTCGGTGTTCAGGGTAATATGCCTCTGGCTCTGGAAGAGAATGAGAAAAGTTGCTGTTGAAAAATTGATTGCCTTCTTTCCCCTCTCTAGATTATAGAATAAAATACTGAAGGTTTTCTGGCAACATGTAATTTGGATGTACTTTACCTTTGAAGAGTAAGGGTGGAAAAGACCAAAGAAAGAACTCAATGAAACATTGGAGTCCCTATTGAAAAACATGGGCCCTAGAAATAAAACTCAGAAAATAAGAAATACAAATGGAAAACATGTACGTCATTAGTGGCCAAGTGCTGTACATGTGATTTATACAATAAGGATTTTTTTTTTTGCCTATCCAAAAATGTGATCCCCCCCCCAACACATAATACTTGGTAGTGGTAAGAATGTAGTTAAATAGCTACTTATAAAATAGATGTTGGGAGTCCAAATTCATCAACCTTTCTGGAAGACAGATTGGAAATGTGCCTCAAAAAGCTAGATATTCATTTCCCAGGAATATATTCTAAGGACATGATTGGAATGTAAGCATGAATTTTTGGAAAACAATGTTCACTGTAACACTATTATGGCAGAGAATTAGAAATGAAAGACATTTAAAGACAGATGGTTATAGAAATTCTGGTATATCTATATAGTAAAATCTTAGGTAGCTTTCAAATATTTTGAAAGAATGTAGGATGGCATATGAAGTGTTTATAGTGAAATAAGTGAAAAAGGAAGATACAAGGGTTACAATATTGTAAACAAAACAAAAAGCAGAAAACATTCTATCCCCCTTCCTTCCGTCACACTTCCATACACATACATGAAATACTGGACAGAAATACACTAACATGTAAAAATAATGTGATTTATTTCTTTATGACTTGAGTATTTTCCAAATTTTTAACAATAAAGAGATATTACTTTATGAAAAGTAAATGGAGGATGATTTCTAGAATATACATTAGAACAGGCCTGTATACCTCCACCTTCCAATCAATACCTACCGAAATGTACACAACGCAATTTTAACTCCAAACCTCACTTGGAAACTAGGAAAGATCCTAACTCTTTCCCAAGTGTCCGGAGAACAGTGACCAGGTACAATAAAATCAAAGTTGAGAAAACTTAGGAGCCAACAACACTTTTTCCTGCATGTGAGGCTGGCATGAGATGACTAAACGTGTGAGAAGATTCTAAGGACCAGGCCAGGGCAGAGCTGAGGTGTGAGCGGCCTTTAGCAAGCATGACTGAGGAGCATTACTTGTTTAAGCCATTAAAGCCTCTAGGTTGCAGCTGAATCTAAACTTACCTGATACACTGATATAAACAAACAATTTTAATATAAGTAATTGGGTTAAAAATCATAGAGGCAGTCACACAACTGGGGGCAGTGAGGGGAGTTAGAATTTTCCCTCATCTCCCACAAAATTATTAAAAGATATCGTTCCATTTCCATTTAACATTTTTAAAATTAATGTATTTTATATAGGCGATGTGTGTTTGTTAAAATTATAATTTAAAATAAAATATATAACTATAAACTTACCAGGGAGGGACTAAGAGCTAACAAAAGAATAATTATGTAAAAAAAAAATAAAAGGAAATGTCAAAAAAGCATTTAAAAAGTAAATACCATGGAAAGATTATAATCAAACATTTTTCTTATTAAATGGAAAAGAGTTTATATATTATAAGATAAAGCTCCAAGATGGGTGTTTAAAAAACAAAAGTACATGCTCTGTGCAAGAAAAAACTATATGCTGAATGTAAGAGAGAAATGTATACCAAAGAATCAGAATGATTAAAAATAAAAGAATGTGGGGAAATAGGCAAATACAAAGCAAATAGGGTTTCATTAGAGATTGAAGAGCATTTAGTAGGACAAAAAGGGTCATTTTAAAACAATGAAGGGTAAAATCCACAACAAAGATGTAACTGTCAGAAGCCATTATATCACAATTCACATAAGAAGAAATATGACAAAAAAATGTTTTGCAAGAAATGGGATAATAGTGGAAGAGTATAACCTCTCTGTGGACAGTTCAAGTACATAAAAAGAAATTAAGGGCAGACACCTCTCCTTGACAATTCTTCCTGTCTTTCTCAGTAACAGAACCCCCTGATTATTGGGAACAAGAATGTGCCCAGCCTCTCAAATACATTGTATTTTGCAGCATTCCTTGGAGATGAGGGAGGCTCAATAAGAGATAAGCAGAAATTGTCGGGTCAGCTTTCCTGGAAAGTTTTTTTTTTTTTTTTCCTCTTGTGGTAAGAACACTGAACATGACTTCTATCCTCTTAACATTTCAGTGTACATTATTGTTGACTACAGATACAACGTTGTACAGCAGATCTCTAGAGCTTATTCATCTCCCTTAACTGAAATTTTATGTCTCTTGATTAATGCCTCCCCATTCCCTTGACCCCCAATTCCTGGCAACCATCATTCCAGTCTTTGAGGTTATGAAATGGAGTGTTTTAGATTCCTCCTATAAATGGAATCCCGCGGAACTTGTCTTTCCATGTCTGGCTTATTTTCACTTGCCACAATGTTTTCATTATGTTGCACAGTGCAGAATTTCCTTCTTTTTGAAGGCTGTTTGAGCAAACATGCCTCACAGTGAAATTGTTGGGGGAACCCCACCAACAGGAGCTAACTAAGGGAAAGGCTTTTACGGAGCAGATACAGAAGCAAAGCACACACACACACACACACACACGCGCGCGCGCGCGCGCGCATGTATATATTTTTTAAAGTAAACTCTACCCACAACGTGGGGCCCAAGCTCACAACCCCAATATCAAGAGTCGTACGCTGTACCTACTGAGCCAGCCAGGTACCAAAGAGATTATTTGATTGGCTGTAGCTTAAGTGGTTACCTTATTTGGGAAAGCCTAGTTGGCTATTTGTAATTGGGGATTCTTCAGTTTTGCTTTCTTTTTTTTTTTAAAGATTTTTTTTTAATTTATTCATTTGAGACACAGAGATAGAGAGCATGAGCAGGGGGAGAGGCAGAGGGAGAGGGAGAAGCAGGCTCCCCGCTGAGCCAGGGGCCCGACGTGGGGCTCGATTCCAGGACCCTGGGATCATGACCTGAGCTGAAGGCAGACGCTTAACCATCTGAGCCACCCAGGTGACCTTGATTTCTTTTTAAGATTTTATTTATTTGACAGTTATTTTTTATTTTTTAAAGTAATCTGTACACCAAAGTGGGGCTTGAATTTACAACCCCAAGATCAAGAGTTGGTATGCTCCACTGAGCCAGCCAGGTGCCCCTCCCTGTTTAATTACTTTAACAAGGCCGAATAGTTTTTTCTCGTGTGTACATATCACATTTTCCTTATCCAGTCATCTGTGGATGGACATTTAGTTTGTTTCTACATCTTAGAAACATCTTATTACAGATAGTGCTACAGTGAACATGGGAGTATTCAATCTCTTTGAGATCCTGATGTCAATTCTTTTGAATATGTACCCAGAAGTGAGGTTGCTGGATCCTATGGCAGTTCTATTTTTAATTATTGGAGGAACCACTGTGTTGTTTTACATAGTGGCTGCACCATTTTGCATTCCCGCCAACAGTGTGCGCAGGTTCCAATTTCCCAGTTTTTTTTTTTTAAAGGGTTAACTGACTCAGATGGGAGTCTAGTGGCCTTTTCTCATCCTGTTTTTCTCTTCTTTCTTGACCTAATAGGTATTTTCTTCTTTGACCTTTCAATATAGTAATTGTAATTTATAATTGTTGATATCCAAATATTGAAAAAATTCTTGAATTTCTAGAATGAAAACTAGTTAAGATGTCCTATTCACATGCTGGTAGAATTTTTTTTAGGATATGTAATATTTTTACATCACATTTGAAGCGATTAGGCTATAGTTTTCTAGTGCTTTCTTTATCAGCTTTTGGTATTGTTATCTTATCTTTATCTGATAAATGCAGTCTGATGTTACCTTGAGGAATTCCCTTCCCCCATGCCATAAGATTCTTAGAAAGTCTCTTTATCATGGCTCTCCACCTTTTTCTCCCTTAGCAACATGGGAGAAAAGATAATAAATAACAGAAGGCAAAGTGAAGCAGAGATGAGCAGAGTGAGAGATCATTAGAGATCAGTCCTTAATATTTCAGCCTGAGTAATCATTCTTGATCTGCCCATTACATTTTCAGTTATATTAGCCAACAAATTCCCCATTTTGCATAATTAATTTGAATTTGGTTTTATCACCTGTGGTCAAAGAATCCTGATCTATGGCCTCAGTGTACATTGATTGGAACTGATTAAAAATATTATGGCAGATAAATGCAATAGAGAAGTGCTTAGCTCTTAGAAAACACGTTACAAATCTATATTGATATGGGAAGATGTCCATGACGTATTATTGAGTGGGAATAATCAGTCCTTGTAGTATGATTCCATTTAAGTAAAATAACATAGATACATGTATAATGTGTGTGTATATGTATGTAATTTTTAATTCTCAGAGTATTAAAGAACTCAGAAAAAAAGAAAGCTGACAAGTTTGGTGAAGCAAGTCAGAAATGGACTGTTGAGTTTTTTGTTCTTCCCTGTGGTTTTATTGAAGACTGAGTAATGGGAACTTGAGGAACTGAACTTAGGTAATAAATGGTAAACAAAAAATGAAAGTGGTCCCATTAACTGGATTTGTGGTTGGCCTATGAAAAGAGAGCTACACTGCTCAGGTGTGAGCTCAGCCCACCTCTCTGCCTCTCTGAACAGAAATTAAAAGGGTGAGATGCAGAGCAAAAAGGAGGAAATCCACCAAATGAGACAGGTCATGAGTACAGTTGTCTGGTCACCACAGGAGGTAGGCTGATAGGACGTGATAGGACGCCTTTAAGCTGATGCCAGGAGGCGGATTTCAGACAAGTTTTACATGGGTTTCTTAAGAGTCCAGCGGGCCCAGGGTCAGTCAGTGGATGTGCCCATATTCTCACGCTTGATGCCCAATAGACTTTTCCATTAACAGGTGTCATCTGACTTCTGTTGAGGCCATATGGTCGGACCACATCTTTGTGGTGGAATAAGTGTTTGTGCCTACATAGCACGTCAGTTTTCCTCGTGACCAGCAACTCTTCTCTTTCTGAAACCTAGGGTCAGGATTAGACATGCTCCTCATGGTGGGAGGTGTCATATGCCATGTGGAGGCTGGGAGCAAGGCTGAGAACTACCCTCCTGAGGGACTCTGAAGATGGGTCTTCATTTGGGTACTGCTATCAAATGATTTTTTTTTTAATGTTCTTTGGATTATCACTAGCTTTACAGGGAAGTCTTGGGAAAAGGCCTAGCCTGGTTTGTGATGTGCTGATGAGAGATCTGGAACAGGGTGTGTACCTCACTTGTGATGAGGAGGGTGATGGGATGATAGCGTTCCTTTGTGGAAAGTTAGGAAGCAGCAGTGGTCACCCAGCAAGGATAGCCACGCCCTGCAGAGCCAAGACCCAACTCGCAGTACTCTGTAAGAGGGAGGCAGCAGGTTGGCCAGGTAACAGGGGTGCTGGAGTAGAGTGGGCTCCCCATCATGTATGAGGTGCTCCCGGGAACCTCTGATAAGACTGGTGAAGGACCTTTGGCAATAAAGATATATAGGTGCACGACCTCAATAATTCCACATAGGTGTGTGTGTGTGTGTGTGTGTGTGTGTGTAGGTGGGTAGACCATGAGAGACAAAGTGGAGGGGAAATTGGGAGTGAGCAATTTGGAAGGATGTCTAAATGTTCCAAATAACTGTGTGGTGTCACTTCAACTCATCTGTAATTTCCTTGTGCTTTTCTGATTCTTTGACTTCTCTTTTTAAATAATGAGGTCACTAAAATATGTTGACATGGGCTGAAAAAGGAGCCAAATTCCCGGGTTACCTGATTTATAGCAGCACTTAGTAGGAATTACATTTGTTACTTTGTGTCTAATTTTGGAATAGACACCACTTTGGAAAATATTCCTCACAATGTGGAAAGACCAGTGGGCTCTTTTATAACACAAGGGTTCAGATTTTTCTCCTTCCTAGTCAATAGCTGCATGACCTCAGAGAAGTTTCTTTACTTCCTGAAACAATTTCTGTTACCAGTGAAACAGAAAGGTGATTTCTACCCTATGGGGTAGTAGTAAGGTGTAGTTGAATTGTATGCACATGCTGTGAATTATTACAAAAATTTGAGGTTTTATTAGTGTTATTATTGTTACTTGCACTGGAATTCTGATGATGTCGAATTTCAGGGAAATAATTTGCTTTCCTATTTGGACATCTGGCTGCTAAAAATGATGAAAAGGCTTAATACAGGCTGTCAAAAGAACACAAATAAAACTTGGGTCAAAAAAGAGGAATTGAATTTGTGAACTGGAATTTAATATGTAATGCATGAAATGCCTTACAGAGATGACTTAGAGCACTCAATAAAGGCCTGTTGGTTGATTTGATTTAGAACAGCAAAATCCATGAAAATAAACACTGACCCATCTACCCAGGAAGGGCTTTGCAAATCAAATAGCTTTTGGTCAACAGGCCTGGTGACAATATGAGAAATTCAATTTAGTTCACGTCTATTTTCATATATTGGATTGGAATATTGCAGCTTTTTTGTAGGAATCTGTGGCAGAAATTGAGTGCTTCAGCTGCAAGTTGAAAGTATGCGTCAGTTTAGTGAGCAAAGAAATGTAAGTTGTATCACTGCTTAGGAATATGATATGGGGCGTAAATTGTATATGTGGGTGAGATGTTAATAAAATACCATGAGCCAAAATACATTTATTCTGGTCAAATGTTCTAAAAACTATTTGCAAGGCTCTTTTTAAAATATGGCAGGCTATAGAACCCCTATAGCCCAATAAAAGGACAGAGCTCAATAAAAAAGTGGGCAAAAGACTTAAACAGACACTTTACTAAGGATACTATACGAGCAGTCAATAAGCACATGAAAAAGTGTTCAACATCACTAGTCAACAGGAAAATGTTAATTAAATGCAAAATAAAATGTGTGAGATGCTCCCTAGAACCTCTGCTATGGTTCCAGGGAATACCACTACCCGCCAGAATGGCTAACGGTAAAATCATTGACCATACCATGTGTGGCAAGGGTGCAAAGGAACTGATTTCCCTCATACATTACTGGTAGAAATGTGAAATGGTACAGAGGCTTGGGAGAACAGTTTAGTTTTCTGATACAGTTACACACCCATTGGGGCACTGGGTGGCTCAGTAGGTTAAGCGTCCGACTCTTGATTTCCATTCAGGTCATGATCTCAGGGTCGTGAGCCCCGCATCAGGCTCCATGCTGGGTGTGGAGCCTGCTTAAGATTCTCCCTCTCCCTCTGCCCCCCCACCCCCGTGCTCACTTGCTCTCTTTCCTTCTCTAGAAAACAAAATAAAACAACCCCCCCAAACACACACCTACTTTTGTCTTAGCAATTCCACTTCTAGATACTTACCTGTAAGGAATGAAAATGCATATTCAACAAAGTGGAATTGAACAAACTCTGGCTCAGGGTTGTGTCCCAGGGGGTGCCGTTAGTAGGTTCAGTCTTCTTTCTGAGCTCCACCTCATTTCACACAGATTTGTGGGATTAGGTGATTTCTAAAGTTCCCTAAAGTTCTACTTTCTAGGATTCCATGAAATACTCCCTTGTGACGCGACTCTTATCTCAGAAGCATTGGAAGCTCTGCCCACCTGCTGCCAGCAAAAGGGCTCAGATGGCAAGTTGTCCCGAACATTTGGTAGCTCTTCAGGTATTGTCCCCTTTTCAGAGGAAAGCTCCTGATCCCCTCCTGATCAGGGCTTAAAGAGAACAAGGATAGAAGTCTGTTAGCATATTTTAAAGTCACTCTGATCATGTGTCTGAATACATGAACAAACCCATTCATTAACAAGTATTTATTGAACACCTGCTACGTACAAGGCAATGTGTTAAGAAATGGCTCTGAGGGGCTATATAGCCATGAATAATACACATTTTTCCTTCCCCACAGAGATGACCATCTGATTAGAATATAGACAAAAACAGCATGATATATGACACTAACACATATGTCACAGGTGAGGTACATACAAAGGGCACCCACGAACCTGAAGGACATGAAGGATTTGTTCTCAGCAGGGGAAGGAGTGCATCAAGGAATTTTTCATGGAGAACATGGTATGGGAGCCGTACGTTAAGACATGAATGAGGTTTTTTTTTTTTTTTTTAAAGATTTATTTATTTGACAGAGAGAGACACAGCGAGAGAGGGAACACAAGCAGGGGGAGTGGGAGAGGGAGAAGCAGGCTTCCAGCGGAGCAGGGAGTCCGATGTGGGGCTCGATCCCGGGACCCCGGGATCATGACCTGAGCCGAAGGCAGACACTTAACGACTGAGCCACCCAGGCGCCCATGACATGAATGAGTTTTTACCACATAGAATTGGTGGGGAAAGAACAGGCATGGTGATAATGACAGTCCATGGTATATTCTGGAATGATGAAAAACCAGATAGACCTAGATGGAAGATGGCTGGAGCATGGTAGTGGGAGAAGAGATTTGGGTCAGATAACAAAAGGCTTGGTATGTTAGACAAAGATGTTTGGATTTTATTTTGTGGATACTTAGGACACCTCTTGGTATTGACAACATTCTAAAGGGCAGTTTACCTAGATTCAGGGGTCAGCAAACTATAGCTTGCAGGTCAAATCTGGCCTGTGGCCTATTTTTGTATAGCCTGTGGGCTAAGAATGATTTTTTTACACTTTTAAATGGTTGAAAAAAATCAAAAGAAGAATATTTCATGACAAGTGAGAATTATTTGAAATTCACATTTCAGTGTCCATAAATACAGCTTTTTTGGAACACATTTTAGTGTCCATAAATGCAGTGCCCGTAAATACAAGCACACTAATTTATTTATGTATTGTCTATGACTGCTTTCATGCTACAACAGCAGAGTTGAATAGTTCTGACAGAGGCATTGTGACCCGCAAGCCTGAAATATTTACTATCTGGTTCTTTACAGAAACAGTTTGCCAGCCCCTGGCCTAGAATAAAAATCTGAAACCTGTTTAAGAACTTTGTTTTTAATGGGGTGCCTGGGTGGCTCAGTTGGTTAAGCATCCAACTCTTGATTTTGACTCAGGTCATGATTTCAGGGTCACGATCCCAGGGTCCTGAGATCGGGCCCCACATCGGGCTCCCCACTGGGCATGGAGCCTGCTTAAGATTCTCTCTCTCCCTCTATCCCTGCCCACCAACCCCCACCCGCGTGCATGCGCACGCGCTCTCTCTCAAAAAATTTTCTTTGTTTTTACTGATCACTTAAGGTGGAAAAAAAAAACCCCACCACTCTTTAGCCATCTGGTCCCTTTTTACTTTCTACTCATTCACATTTCCTGAGGACCTGGTACCTTGTATTAAAAATTCTTTAGAGCCCAGGGCGCCTGGGTGGCTCAGATGGTTAAGCGTCTGCCTTCGGCTCAGGTCATGATCCCAGGGTCCTGGGATCAAGTCCTGCATTGGGTTCCCTGCTCCTTGGGAGCCTGCTTCTCCCTCTGCCTCTCTCTCTCTCTGTCTCTGTCTCTGTCTCTGTCTCTCATGAATAAATAAATAAAATCTTTAAAAAAAATTCTTTAGAGCCCAAATCATGATACTCCATGACAAGTTTTTCCTAAGACTAAAATTTCAAAAAGAGGGCCATATAAATAACCTATACTGGAGAAAAATACTGGAGTAAGTATAACACATGGTAGTATAATCTGTGACTTACCAGTCGTAAAACATAGAGGTTGCATGCCAGCTAACATGTATGAAAATGAAGATAAATTTATCGAAGGATGGAGCAGGTGATGTGTGGTATAGAGTGTTTCCCTCCTGGCTTTGGAACACAGACTGTCTCTTTCATAGCCAATGCTTATGAAATTTAGTGGCAGCCAGGTGCAGGTTATTATTCGAAGAAGTTATTTTGCTTCTGGGAAATGAAGGGTTTGGAATAATAAGAGGTTGTGGGCTCGTCATTTAAATGACCCTGTTATGAAATAAGGGACTAAGTTTGCCACTTAGGCTGGCTTGCTACAGCATCTCAAGAAAAACTGAAGGGGTTTCTTTATCTTCTAGATAGAAACAAGTCAGAGAAAAACCTAAATATCACTAAAAGGCTCTTAGGGCTGGGCCTTCTCTTTTATTCGTTTCCCTTCCTCTACCACCTCGCGACAACATCACTGTCATCATTTTAGCTGTTGTTTTTTGAATGTACTAGAAGCTTTATAGTCATGATTACGTTTAGTCTGATCAAGGGTTTCACAAGCTGAGTATATCTTAGATGAGGGAGCTGAAGCTTAGAACCTTCACTTGACTGACATAGCAGAGCTGGTAAATGGCGGGGCTGAATTTGAACTTTGGACCTACCAACACCAGAGTCTATGCAGCCTTCTCACCACCACACTGCCTCTTCGTCCATGCGGACACACATAAAGATGAGTGAGTATTTTGTAAATTAACTTTAAAAATTGTGGTAGAACACACGGTTTACCAGCTTAACGGTTTCTAAGTGTATAGTTCAGTATTGCTAATTATATTCACATCGTTGTGCACCAGATCTCTAAATCTCTTCCGTCTCATGTAATTGAAACTATACCCATCAAACAGCAACTCCCCATTTCTCTCTTCTCCCAGCCCCTGGCGACCCTGGTGCTACTTTCTGTGAGTTGGACTACTTTACGTACATAAAATGGACTGCTGTTCAGCCTTAAAAAAAAAGAAAGAAATCTTGTTACATGCAACACGGATGAACCTTGAGGATATTATACTAAGTGAAATAAGCCAGTTACGAAAAGACAAATACTGTATTATTCCACTTTTATGTAGTATCTTCATATTGTTTTCCATATAGACAATTCATTTTACCTTCCCTCTTGGTGAGAATTTTTTAAAAGATTTTATTTATTTATTTGAGAGAGAAAGAGCGAGCATGAGCACGCAGAAGCAGGGAGGAGGGGCAGAGAGAGAGAGGGAGAAGCAGACTCCCCGCTGAGCAGGGAGCCCAACTTGGGGCTCAATCCCAGGACCCTGGGATCATGACCTGAGCCGAAGGCAGACGCTTAAGCTTAACCGACTGAGCCACTCGGGCGCCCCCCTCGGTGAGAATTTTTGAGTGAATGTAAGCGTGGATGTTTTCATTGCCCTAGATAGAGCAACAATACAACGATCCTAAAAGTCCCAGTCAACACTAATCTGGATTGATGCAAGGAAAAGGCCCATCAGAACCATGTGAACATATGAACTAGAGGACATTTTAAAATAAATGCCTTTTGTTTCATGCAGATATTGAGAAAATAAGTAAGTTTGCCATGTCACCTAGGGAAGGCTCTTGGTTCTATTTAAGGAACAGAGGAAAATGGTATAAACCTAGAAAGAAGTCTATCAGTATGAATCAAGTCCATTGGAAGTGTCTGACATTAATTGTCTCCAATCTATGTGGAGTTTATTCAGCAGAAGCAAACTTTGTCTCAAGTCTCAAATCATTCACCGATGATGTTAAATCAGTGGAATCTGAAATAGAGACTCTTAGGCATTTAAATGTCCTCTACATAAAATTCAAGCCGTTGTTTCTAGAACTGATCCTTGACCTACCGTGGCGTGGCCATTTTACCCTACAGGCTAGCTTATGTTAGCAGGAACTGTCATCTTTTTCATTTCTGAATCCATATTTTTCATTCACTTTTAAGTAACCATTCTTTAAGCTGCTATTGCTAACATGGTCAATGAATCTTTGGCATCACTTAGATTTGTAGGCCTTAAAGAGCCCTCCACAAATTATGTCTGCTGCTCCATCTTCCAGTGACATTGCCTTTGCCCTTCATCACTTACTGTATTGTTAATAGCTATCCAGATTCTCTCTGAGTACACAAGTAGCTATTTTTTTTCCCTGTATAAGTGAGGGTTGAAGATCTCCCAGGTAGATGGTAGGGAATAGAAGGGGGCAGAATATTTGGAATAATGTGGCTTTTTGTTTCACTGAGATATAGAGGGTCATGAGGAGTCATGACCCAGCAACTTTGCATGAGTGGGGGTGAAAAGGGGTACTAGAATTAATTTTTATTTTCTCACGGCTGTTTGGCCTGGGAATTACAGAATCTTAATTAAATAATTGAGAAAGGCAGACTGGCTTGGAGCAATAGCCTGCGCCCGGGTAGCATCAGACACAGGAGCTGAAGGGTTTTATTCTCTGTCTTGACAGGAAATCATTTGGCATGTGATCATCGAACCTTCTGGGCAGTCAAAAGGGCTCAAAGTTATAGATGTGGCCTTGTGAAAAAGATTTTAAGGCCTAAAGTCATTAACATAGACTTTGTACCACACAGGGGATTTTGTGAAATTTGTACCAGACGGGGGAACATCACTGGGGTAGGAATCAGGAAACCTGGTTCATATTCTGGCTCTTCCTCTATCTGGCTGGGTGACATGGAGCAGCTCCGTTCGTGGAGTCTCACTGCCTGTCTGGAAAATGACGACGAGCTTGGAATTTAGTCTTGCTTCTCAAACTGTATGGCCGAAGGAACAGTGCTGTATTTCCAATTCATCATTACCTGATGCTTTTGTGAAATACAGCAAGAATGAATTACTACAAAAACCATGTGCTTGGCTGCTGACAATGTCCAATGGCAGTGCAAGTTTCTAAATGTTTGTTGTCAATTTCTGTACCTATCTCACTGTGGACCCTTGAGAATCCCTTACTTTATTTTATTTTTAAGATTATTTATTTATTTATTTATTTATTTATTTATTTATTT
>NW_027397078.1:32464275-32474661 GCF_003265705.2 Callorhinus ursinus
ATTTATGGACAACTGGATTTCCAGAATCAATCAGACTTACTCTACCAAGTGACCAGTGTCCCTGGAAAACCACAAGTCTCTGATAAAAGGGTGGGCTGAGAAGTCATTCTCAGATGGAGAGGCCGGAAGGACAACACTAATGGATACCCCTCCATGTTGAAGGAAATATCAGACATGGAGAGGACTAAATACTCCCAACCCCAACATCACTTAATATGAAACCTATCCGTTGATTCATCTTACTGCCTATTTGTTACAGAAAAGGAAACTCCACTGATTTCCCACTTACTGTCCTAGGTTGAGAATGCTCTTGCCACAAGGCATTAGAGTTCTAGAATTACATCATAATGATAAAATATTTGCCTTTCTCAACATTGTGGAAACTGGAAAGTGAACAGATTCCTTATCCTCAACCAACTATTGCTTAATACAGATCTCTTCATTTTTCTTCAACAAAACTTACCTAGCACCATATTCCTACCTTAGTGATCAACTCAGTTATCTATCTAGCCTTTTATGCTAGAAGTATCAAGTTCATTCTGGAGTTTTCTATTCGGCTAGTCATGAGCCTTGTCATTCCTATCTCAGATGTCTCTTGAAATCTTCCTCCCCCTCCCCACCACAACTGTCTCAGTTCAGGCTATGAACCAAAAGCATTTAAAGTATATTTCCTGGGGGCGCCTGGGTGGCTCAGTCGTTAAGCGTCTGCCTTCGGCTCAGGTCATGACCCCAGGGTCCTGGGATGGAGCCCCGCATGGGGCTCCCTGCTCGGCGGGAAGCCTGCTTCTCCCTCTCCCACGCCCCCTGCTTGTGTTCCTTCTCTGGCTGTGTATCTCTCTGTCAAATAAATAAATAAAATCTTTTTTTTTTTAAATGAAGTATATTTCCTCTAACAGACACATTTCCCCCCCCATGTCACATTCCTCCAGCTTCAGCACCTCTGAAGCGGACAGTTCCATGTACCCTAAAAGCATCTGACCTCAAGCATTGCTGTTCTTTTCTGCCCTAGGACCCCAGAGGTCCTCTTAACCTCTGGAAGGCACAACTGGAGGTGCTAGGGAGTTAATATCTGGTGGCAGCCTTCAACAAGTGAAGAGTCGCTGGATAAATGCTTTAGCCACTGCCCTCTGCTTCCTTTAGAGAACCAACTCTGAGAATCATTCTACATGGATGCTCAGAGAGTGCCCAGTGGGTGTGAGTTCGGGTTATTCATGGTGGTAACAAGGTCATTCATGAAATCTTTTTATTGTATTTTTCTCATTGTTCCTGTTCCCTCATTCCTGCTTTACAGGACTACCTCCCAAGTAAACCACCTGCTCTCTAGTCCTTGTCTCGGGCTCTTGTTTTGGAGGGAACACAAACTAATGTATTTACTCATCATTTATGAAGTTGGAAGGTTTTATTACTATTGCTTTAAAGATGAGAAACCCAAAGAATGAATAGATGAAGTAACTTCTTGAAAGTTTTATTTCTAGAACATGTCATAGTTAGAATACTTCCCAGTCCACTGTTTCCACAACACCAGTGTCTCCTTTCCACCCAAGATCCAAAGTGTTTTCCATGCAGTACCTCATTTGCCTGTATAAAAATTCAGTGGCAGAGGTAGGCATAGGGTATTTTATAACTCATTTGTAGAAAGTGGTCCCTTCGCAATTAGGCAAAATGGTAAATACTCATTAGATGAACTTTGTTCAAGTGCTAGGGCCCATTTATAGTGATTCAAAGAATGGAAATTTTATTAGCTCTTTATCTGTTTGTTTTCTGAACCATTCATATTACAAGTATTGTTTGCCATGTTGCATTTCCTGAAATACAGCCAAATGAAGCACTTTATAAGCAAAATATTCCACTCAATGATTTATTATCATTCACAAATCAATGAAAATGCTCTAAAGCTGAACAATTAAGCTTTCAAATATAAGTACTCAAGGTCGGCTTCCTCGTTTAAAAAAATTCAAATCAGCTTTAAAGTATTAGCTCTAATTTCTGCTAAGCAGGGAAGAAAATCCCTATCCAACTGTGAACTATTTTTGCCTTTCTCAGTCTTTTAAAACATTAGAACTAGGAAGACAAGAAATTTTGCTTAGCATCCCAAATGGTCATATATAATGATCAGGAGCAGAAGATATCCTAGGAATGCCCCCTCAGCTTTTCTAGTCTTGTAATCACACAAATGAAATGGGAAATTGGGCTAAGGAAAATGAGTAATGGGTCAGAGTCCCAGAAGAAAACAGTACACTTAGTTGGGAGTTTTGAACATATCTTTTTAGTGAAGGAACTATTTAGAGGTGGTGGTAGAGTTAAGGCATGCTGGGGCACCAGAGTATGGCAATATCAGGAGGCTGTTAGCACCCTTAGACCTGATGAGGCAAAAGAGGAAACAGAACTACCAGGCACAGTGATAGCTGGAACCATGGAAGACGTTCCCTCACACACACCCCTCCCCCCGCCATAGGGATTGTTGTCAGAAAAGAATGGTATGGAACTAGGAGAAAGCCACAGAAATAATTACTTTGACCTTTTCTCTTTTTTTTTTAATCTCCTGTGCTCTGATTACTCTCCAGGTGACCCCCCCATTAGCTAAACCCAACCAGAAGCCAGAGGTTACAGAGGTCTGAGTGATGCAGTCCATAAAGTCAGCCTCCTGGGACACATAGAAGATCAGAGAAAGATGGAGAAGAGATCTAGGGGCTGGTGAAGGAAGAGGGAGGTTTTCATTTTGTTTACTCACTCATGAGTCAAATCTGAAATATATACAAACAAAATCAGTTTCAGGGGTGCTTTGGCTCCCCAGAGGATAGGACTTAGACATAGCACTTACAGTCACCAATTGAGGCACATTTGAATTAGTTTTTAGCCTACAGTTTAGATTATCTACTAACATTTGTGGAAGTCTATACACATATTTATTTAAGCAGAGAATTGTGATAACTATTATAGGGATAGAGAGTAATATTATTACTCTTAATATTTGAAATACTAAGGTTACACATATTGGGTGACTATTGCATCCACATCTCGAAAGTTTGTTTACTCAAATTAGACAAAAATATTTCATTTTTTCCCCACATATTCTTGTTGAGAAAATGGGGCGATCACCAGTTGAGCTTCTAGGGAATGTTTTTGCCCTAGGGGACTTTGGCTTTTATTGGAGTGTGGTAATATGCTTATGGGTTTGCTTCAGTTCATTCATTTATTCATTCATTTATTCACTGAACACTTTTTGAGTATCAAGCAGTGTGCTCAGTATAAGCAATAAATTGCAAAATGGTCCTTGCCTTGTTCAATATTACATGCTAGTTTGGGAGGTAGATAAGAAACAAGCAAATTCTTTAATAAAATATGTGCAGATTATGATCAGCACTGTACAGGAAATGAAACTGTGAGGGGCTGAAATATAACTAGACAGAAGAACCGATCTCAAGTAGACAGGATGGTATTTTGAGATCCTTTTTGAGAAGAGAACATGACAACTAAGGCCTGAGGGATGGGGAGGAGCTGGACCTGCAAAGAGCAGGGGGAGGTGTAACCCAGGCAGAGCAAACAGCAAATGCAAACGCGTAGTGGCAGTAAAGGGCCTGGGTCTCAGGGCAATGTAGCTTCATCTTTCCTTAGGACAAGGTGACCTGTGGGGTAGTTCTTAAGTATAGATTTCTGGGGCCCCCATCCCAGACTCACTGAATCAGGACCTAGAGAGGAGAGTCCTAGGAAACAGGTGAATACTATCATTAGGAACATTTGGGAAACCCTGTCCGTAAAGAACTATCAGTGATATTTGGACCAGAGAGTAGTCAAGGAGATGGGGACTAAGTGTAAGGAATACTGGGTAATTTTGTTGGTTTTTCATAGTGCTCATTTCGGTGGTGTTCACCCACAGCAGCGATCAAAGTTAGCAAGTTCAAATGTATCAGACAGCAGCCTACTCCCTGGGCCCTGGGTCTGCCATCCGGTTTAGATACATAAGTCATCGATGTGGCAGGTGAGATTCCAAAGATATCCCCTCAAGAGTCCAGTCCCCTAGTTGTTCAATCAGACACTCATCTAGATATTGTAGTGAAGGGATTTTGCCAGTGTAACTCTGGTTATTGAACCTTAAAATGGGGAGATTAACCTGGATTGCTTAGATTGGATTACCCAGTCTAATCACATGAGCCTTTACGAGCAAAGACATTTCTCTGGCCCAAATCAGAAGAGAGATGCAACAGAAGAGGACGGCAGAAGACTCATTCAGAGAGATGCAGCAGAAACAAAGTTGTAGAGATTCAAGGCATGAGAAGGACCCGACCTGCTGATGCTGGGGTCAGAGGACACGCAGAAAGCATAAGCAAGAATGTGGGCAGCCCCTAGGAGCAAAGGCCAGTCCCTGATTGATAGCTGGCAAGGAAATTAGGACCTCAGTCCTACAACCATAAGGAACTGGGTTGGGCCAATAACTTGAATGAGCTTGAAAACTGACTTTTCCCAGAGTCTTGCAGCTAGAAACCAGTCAGTCAACACTTTTATTTTGGCCCTGTGAAATACGAAGCCTGGAAACCAACTAAGCTTACCAGGATTTCTGACCTACAGAACTGTGAGATGATACATTTGTGCTGTCTTAAGCCACTGGCTTTGTGATGATTTGTTATGGCAGCAATGGAAAAAATACAGGAGATAACAGTCAAACTTAGCTCCCAAACTTAAGGCCACCTTTTATACCACCATCGTTAGGATTCTCACCGATGATTTAGTGAATTGAGCCATGCAGCAGTCACTTAACTTTTCTGAGACTCACGCTCCTGATTTGTAAAATGGAGATAAAATTATCCCTAAGTCATAGAGTGGACTTGAGACTAAATGAGACGAAAGCGCTATATAAACTTTGCAACACCACACAAACATCTAGAGATTGCTTCCATAGATTTGGAGGTGTCAGGATGCCTTTTAGCAAGGCCCCTGCACTTTAGCTCTCCCCATTTGTTACAAGCAGGGTTGCCCGGGCAGTCGACTTGGAGATGGTCTAGGATGGTACTTGGAGTTAAGAGCCAAGGTATTTATTGGGGAGTGTTGGGGATCAGCACCTACAGAAGGGAGGGAAATGAAGCAGGATTGGGCTAGAGAGAAATTGAGCTGGGATGCGCTCTAAACAAAGGGTCAGCCCAACCTGTGGGGGACTTTAGAGCTGGGATGGCCCTTCAGACTTGTCCAGGCATGTCCCAGGGTCTAGACCTTTATGCCCCCTGCATTGTTCATCACTGGATGAAATTGCCCTCAAAAGAGAATGTGAGCTTGGCCCAGTCTATTAGATTCAGCTGAGACCATCCCTGCAGAGGGTTCCCAACATCTGGAAATAGAAGTCATTCCCGAGGGAACATCTGGGAAGTCCACCATAGTGTTCACCACAATATTCCTGACCTATAGAGATCTATAATAACATGTTTTTTTCCATAGCACAAAGGAAACCATATCTTCTCCAGGTACCATTTTGACTTCTAAATCTTTCGTATGGGTCAGAAGTTCAGTCTCCTGCAAGATAGATGGTGTTCTGCTATCAGTAGCCTACTTCCAACTCTCAACAGTCTCTTGACTCAGCCCATTCTTTAGGGCTTCCTAATACCCATATATTTCTTGGCCAGATTGGAGCCTGCTTAAACACTCCAGCATATATGTCTGCCAACACTGTGTCAAGAAAATAACAGTGGGAAGGAACTAAGGAGAATCCCTTAGGAACCATCTTAAAATGCCTGTGGGCTAAATGCTTAAGTGAACTGAACAACTGCTGGGGTCCCCAAGGCTCCGATTTCCTGTAGTGAAAGGGAACATTTTGTGCAGTGGCAGCCATAGGGTTCCAGGAAAAATTTCAGCAGAGGCCTTTTAATATTTCATTTTCTCAAGCCTCTTCTCTCTTTCAAATGGCATAATCAACTGGAAATGTCTTATGACCTTGGAGTGTTTTTATACCATACTCCAAGCCTTATGAGTTACCCTGGAATATGAGAGCTGAAATGCTTTGTTAATATGTGATTAAAAAGGAAGGAACCAGAGAAAGAAAGGAAAAGGGTAGAAGAGACATGATTTTTAAACCTCTTGTTCGGTTCTGTTCCCCTGGCTGCCAGTTTTATGCTTTTGGAATCAGCATTAATTCTTCCCTGTCTATCATGAATGTTACTGTTGGCCTATTCCAGGGAGTGGAAAAATGTTCACTTGCACTGAGACCTTTGGCATAATTGAGAAACCACATTTTGACAAATGGGATTTTTGGTAAATACGCTTTTCCCCCCCAATTTCCCAAGTGAATGTTTTTCCCCCAATGATACTTCAAATAAGACATATTCCTCATTCTTAGGGAATTATAGACAAAGGGAGAGGAAAACATTCTGACTAGAGAGCATATAATCTTGATCTCTACCTAGATGACCCATCGGCAAAGCATTTTTCCAAGATTGACTTCTTCGCTATATCTGCTCCTCCTTCTGTATGTATTTACTGTTTTGGTGAGTGGCCCACATACCCTCTCAGTCATCTAAACTAGAAACTTGAGGATTAAAGGAAGTGAGGTTAGAGAAGATGGAGGATAGGAAGTTTTCCAAGAAATTAGGAAATCTAATTTTCTTTTTTTTTTAATAAGATTTTTTATTCATCTGAGAGAGAGAGAAACAGAGAGAGTACAAGCAGGGGGAGGGGGGAGGGCAGAGGGAGCGGGAGAAGCAGACTCCCCGCTGAGCCCAGAGCCTGACATGGGGCTCGATCCCAGGACCTGGAGATCATGACCTGACTTAAAGAACATCCAGCTCAGCCAAAGGAGGAAGGACACAAGAGCATGCAGGTTGACCCAGGAGGAAAATGTTCAGATAAAGGGGATCAGCAAAAGAGACAAAATGGACAATTTGGAGATGATAGACAATAAGGAAAAAGCTATTGGCCAAATATATAAAAGAAGATAATCAATTTGAACCTGATCCTGGGGACATTCTCCTCTGAAAGCCATAGGAAGGAAATGTAATAAAAGCTAATATTTATTGAGGAGTTCCCATGTATTGGCACTATATATTTTCCACACACTAATTCAGCAGCCCTATGAGGTAGGTAAAATTATTATCCCTTATTTTTTAGACGAAGTAACAAGGCACAGTGGGGTTGTTCAACCAAGGTTGCATAGGCATCACAAGCAGAGCTGGGATTTCAGCAGTCGGCCTCTGGAGAACATCATTTGGTTCTAAGGTGAACAATGTTTGGTCAAACCAATGTTAACAAAGCTTATAGGTTTTTAACCTTTAGGATCAATCTATAGACAAATCACAGGAAACTTAACTATGGTTATAATTCAGGATATAAATATTACCATGCAAGGAAAGGCGTAGCTGACACTAGTTGGGGGATGAAAGGGGGGGGAGAAGATATTGACGGAAGGTCGGGGTAGTACTGTCTTTGTCTAATAAAATGAGAGAAAAGAGAAAGAGCTTGTGTCTGATAGCTCCAGACATGGAGATTTAAAATGCTGTTGAACGTTCAGAGGTGACCACGCTTGTCACTCTATTGGGTGGAATATAGAGGGGAAGTGAGCAGTAGGTAACAGTGTTAGGTCTACATCTAAAAATCAATAAATTGTTATGAAATGCTTAAGGTTGATACATACAAAATACCAGTATAAGCAAATTATTGAGAAATACAGCAGTACCTCTCCAACAAAATTCGACATAGTGGTTTCTTCAAAGGAAGACAACTGCAGTGTTACATCATAAGCTCTTTTGCCCTATTGTATGTTTAAGTATATTACTTTGTACACATTAGTTTGATAAGCCAGAGAAACAGAAGATACAACATCAACAACATCAGTGATTTGGTTTCAGGAAAACAACATCATCCCTTACATTAAATGAAAGGTGGCTAATTGGGAGTCCATTGATATTGTCACTTTGATCTTATTTATTTTGTAAATTTTTTTGATTTTATAATAGAATAAAAGCATGAGGATTTTATACCTAGTTTTATGTATGTACATTTCAAAATATCATTGGAATAAAAAATACTGTAAGTCAACTCCAAGAGGCCAAACCATTTCTTTTGCTATCATTTTATCACTCAAGTTTGAGAAATACCACTTCACTATAAGGGGTTAAGCTACCTTGGTACCAACTCATTACTCAAGGCTTGGTTCAATTTCATCTCTTCCATGAAGCCTTTCCTCAATCTTCTAGGCAGAATTGCTGATGATTTCCTTTGGGTCTCACTGTACACTGTACATGCATTTATCACAGCTCATGTCTCTCTCTATAGCATTGTTTACACAGATGTTTGGTTATGATTCCTAGACTAAAAGTGCTCATGAGCGGGGCCTGTAGCTTATTCATCTGTATCCTTAGCACCCAGCTCACAACCAATCACATGTGAGGAACCCAGCATATGTTTGCTGAATCCAGTGGGTGGTAGCAGCAATGATATTCTCTTGGCTTTCAGAATCCCCTTCAAAGGTTAGCCATCAAATTGAAAAAGCACAAGGTACTTTATCCACCATAGCCTGAAAGCTTTTTAGAAGTAGGGAAACATCAAGATGAACTTTAAGTCTTACAGTTAGATTTATGGCACATTAAGGCCATCATAAAAAGAGTTGTCTTAAACTCCTCTCCTGAGTCTCTCTGTACCTCTGTAGAGATAAGGTAATGGTGTCATTATATTCAGGTATAGTAAATATTGCTACAATGGTAGGATATCCTAGCATATAATGACATACCATAGTTAGTTACACATGATCAACTTTAAGATAACTTGGCAACACTGAGATTTTTGCTGCTACTGTAGGAAGGGGGCTGAACAGATTTCCTGGCCCCATTCTTAGGTCCTATACAGTTTATCCTTACCCCAGGTGAAAATGAATTTGGCTTATGGGTATATTTACTTAAGAAAGCAGACAATAAATCTGCAATACTAGAAAGCAAAGAGGCGAAATTGTTGAATTTTTCTGAAAAGGCCGGATTCAAAGGAGGAAGTAGTAAGTTTATGGAGCAGTGTGTTCCTATGGGTTTTCATGGGTGGGATTGTCATTCACTGCCTCCTCTTCCGCCCCCCCCATGTGTCACCAGTATAATCACCCATTCATTAATTCATTCGGCAAGACACCAATTATAAGACACCAGTTAGGATCAGCATGTTGCCCGAGGCACCATGGTGATTCACAACTAAGACGCGACCCTAATAAGCCAGTTAGAGTTTCGTGCAATTTGTCTCCTGACCAACCAGTCTATGTTACTGCCAGTTTTAGGAACTGGCTCTGCCAAAAGGGAACATGTCTCTTTCTGTTGATTACACTTTTTTCAGTGGAACTAAGTAACTCACGGGCAGGTATTTAAACAGAGGCATGAAGCCTCCTTGGGAACCATTAAAGCTGGCTTAGTTGCTTTATTCTCAAGGAAAAAAAACCTTGTGGTGATCTCAATTATAGTACTTCCTCAAAGGACGGTACCTAAGGGGAGCCACTGTGTATTATAGTAAAACCATTATGTGATACTTAACCCTCTGCACTATTTAAACATCTCATTTTATTCCCGCTCCTTAAAAAAAAGTTGATTTCTTTAAAGAACGAGGAATAGCCTCTTTTCTTAAATCTTCTACTTTTTTAAGCTTGGAATTTCTAGATAGTGATCTAGTTGGAAACATCAACATTTGAAAAAAGGTTTATACAGTTCCTTCTGAATGTTCTTTTTCAAGAAATTGCTTCAAAACATTCTTAAGTATCTGCATTCGGCATTTATGGGAACTTCTTACTCTCTACATTATGTTTATAATAAAGTATAACTTCTCAGCCAGGTGGCAAACAAGACTACCCGAAGAATACTAAGAATTCTTTTGAATGTGTTTCCTTTCATCTGTCCTCTCCATTAGCTGTTTTCCTTTAAGCTACCAAAGCTTTTGTAAGTTATAAGTAGTCTCATTTGAAAGGTAGGTATCAAATATGGGCTAAACGAGGAGGGCGGAGCAAGACGGCGGAGGAGCAGGAGACCTGGATTTCGTCTGGTCCCAGGAATTCAGCTGAATAGGGATCAAACCATTCTGAACACCTACGAACTCAACAGGAGATCGAAGAAAAGAATAGCAACAACTCTCTGAACAGAGAAGCGACCACTTACTGGAAGGTAGGACGTGCGGAGAAGTGAATCCGAGGCGATATTCGGGAGGAGAGACGGCGGGGGAGGGGGCCTCCGTCGGCCGCTTCTGGCAAGTGCTAGAGCCGCGGGGCACAAAATCGGAACTTTTAGAAGTCGGCTCCGCTGAGGGACGTCGCTGCAGTGGTTAAGTGGGGGGTGGAACCCTCGCGGGACAGTGTGGTCTCAGGACCCTCGGGGTCACAGAAAGACCGGGGGCGCCTGAGCGCGGCAGAGCTCCCAGGGATCGGAGCGGGGAAGCCGGCTGCAG
>NW_027397078.1:32479661-32517644 GCF_003265705.2 Callorhinus ursinus
TATTAGACGTCCTAGCCACAGCAATCAGACAACAAAGAGAAATCAAAGGTATCCAAATCGGCAAGAAGGAAGTCAAACTCTCACTCTTTGCAGATGATATGATACTTTGTGTGAAAAATCCAAAAGACTCCACCCCAAAACTGCTAGAACTCATACAGGGATTCAGTAACGTGGCAGGATATAAAATCAATACACAGAAATCAGTGGCATTCCTATACACCAACAAGACAGAAGAGAGAGAAATTAAGGAGTCGATCCCATTTACAATGGCACCCAAAAACCATAAGATACCTAGGAATAAATCTAACCAAAGAGGCAAAGGATCTGTACTCAGAAAACTATAAAATACTTATGAAAGAAATTGAGGAAGACACAAAGAAATGGAAAAACGTTCCAAGCGCATGGATTGGAAGAACAAACATTGTGAAGATGTCAATGCTACCTAGAGCTATCTACACATTCAATGCAATCCCTATCAAAATACCATCCACTTTTTTCAAAGAAATGGAACAAATAATCCTAAAATTTGTATGGAACCAGAAAAGACCCCGAATAGCCAGAGGAATGTTGAAAAAGAAAAGCAAAGCTGGTCGCATCAGAATTCCGGACTTCCAGCTCTATTACAAAGCTGTCATCATCAAGACAGCATGGTACTGGCACAAAAACAGACACATAGATCAATGGAACAGAATAGAGAGCCCAGAAATGGACCCTCAACTCTATGGTCAACTCATCTTTGACAAAGCAGGAAAGAATGTCCAATGGAAAAAAGACAGTCTCTTCAAGAAATGGTGTTGGGAAAATTGGACAGCCCCATGCAGAAGAATGAAACTGGACCCTTTCCTTACACCACACACAAAAATAGACTCCAAATGGTTGAAAGACCTCGATGTGAGACAGGAGTCCATCCAAATCCTAAAGGAGAACACAGGCAGCAACCTCTTCGACCTCAGCCACAGCAACTTCTTCCTAGAAACATCGCCAAAGGCAAGGGTAGCAAGGGCAAAAATGAAGTATTGGGATTTCATCAAGATAAAAAGCTTTTGCACAGCAAAAGAAACAGTCCACAAAACCAAAAGACAACCGACAGAATTGGAGAAAATATTTGCAAATGACATATCAGATAAAGGGCTAGTATCCAAAATCTATAAAGAACTTATCAAACTCAACCTCCGAAAACAAATAATCCAATCAAGAAATGGGCAGAAAACATGAACAGACATTTTTCCAAAGAAGACATCCAAATGGCCAACAGACACATGAAAAAGTGCTCCACATCGCTTGGCATCAGGGAAATCCAAATCAAAACCTCAGCGAGATACCACCTCACACCAGTCAGAGTGGCTAAAATTAACAAGTCAGGAAACGACAGATGTTGGCGGGGATGTGGAGAAAGGGGAACCCTCCTACGTTGTTGTTGGGAATGCAAGCTGGTGCAACCACTCTGGAAAACAGTATGGAGGTTCCTCAAAAAGTTGAAAATAGAGCAACCATACGATGCAGAAATTGCACTACTGGGTATTTACCCCAAAGATACAAATGTAGGGATCCCAAGGGGTATGTGCACCCCGATGTTTATAGCAGCAATGTCCACAATAGCTAAACTGTGGAAAGAGCCAAGATGTCCATCGACAGATGAATGGATAAAGAAGAAGTGGTATATATACACAATGGAATATTATGCAGCCATCAAAAGGAATGAGATCTTGCCATTTGCAACGACGTGGATGGAACTGGAGGGTGTTATGCTGAGTGAAATAAGTCAATCAGAGAAAGACATGTATCCTATGACCTCACTGATATGAGGAATTCTTAATCTCAGGAAACAAACTGAGGGTTGCTGGAGTGGTGGGGGGTGGGAGGGATGGGTGGCTGGGTGATAGACATTGGGGAGGGTATGTGCTATGGTGAGTGCTGTGAATTGTGCAAAACTGTTGAATCACAGATCTGTACTTCTGAAACAAGTAATGTAATATATGTTAAGAAAAAAAGAAGGAGGGGAAGAATAGCAGGAGGGGAAGAATGAAGGGGGGGAAATAGGAGGGGGAGACGAACCATGAGAGACGATGGACTCTGAGAAACAAACTGAGGGTTCTAGAGGGGAGGGGGGTGGGGGGATGGGTTAGCCTGGTGATGGGTATTAGAGAGGGCACGTTTTGCGTGGAGCACTGAGTGTTATGCCCAAACAATGAATCATGGAACACTACATCAAAAACTAATGATGTGTAATGTATGGTGATTAACATAAAAATAAAAAATTTAAAGTGAAAAAAATATATGGGCTCAACGAAATATTTTCCATTCTCCTAAAGTAAGGCCAGGTATTATAATGTTAAGATATCCCCCCTCAGTGCCTTTGGGAGTATATCACTCTTAGAACTCTGCGCTGATGTGTACAACCACAGGCCTTTCCAGAAAAGGTGCCATATTTAGACTTTAGTATAACAACACCTTTCTGTGAGCTCTGGGGGAGCACTCTTAACCCAACACATGTGTTCCATTGTTTCACCAGGCCTGGTCATAAAATAGGGTCCTAGTAATAATTATGAAGGAGTGTATCTTCATCCCTTACTCAGAATTGACTAAGCCAAGTCTTCCCTCAAGTCCCTCCTGTTACTCCAGGAAAAACTCAGAATATTCCTGGAGCTGCTGCCCTCAAGTTCCCTTTTCCCCTGAGATGGCAGGGGCCAGCCTCAAGGAACTGTGAGTTCTTGTCAAGCTGGGGGCCGGGAACACCAGTGGTCACGTCACTGAGAGGAGGAGTGGTGGGAGGTGGGGGGGCAGTGATTCTCCTCCAGGTTGGGCACAGGACCAAGCTAAGCTCAGTGATGCGACTCCTATTTCTTTTTCACTAAAGATTCTGGGGGAACTTGCTGGGGGCTCTACATGTCTGAGAATTAGTTCAGTGAAAGGAGAGATGATAGGCAGTCATTTCAGGCTGAGAACTGAACCATTTGTATGAGGTAAGGGAAGCTTTAAGTTGGAGAGAATGGCTCATCTTTGTGCCAGCTGATCTTTCTAGCAACACTGACATCTTCAAAGTCACCATATTGGGTAACCGGGAGGTTTGGCTAAGGAGGAACAAATTTCAGCCCCCCCCCCCGGCCCTTTCCTGGCTGGACCTCAACTTTCTTAGGTGGTATTTCACTGCTTTTCTAGAAGGCTCCTTTTGATAGAGAAGAGCACATGAACGTGGCAACTAGAGGGTCTGACAGTATCACGTAAGAAGGGTCTTAATAGGAGCTGAGGGACGGCCTCAGTCTGAGTCTACCAGTCTTTTCTACTTTGCCTGCCTGCTTCAAGCCCCAGCATGGTACACTGGACACCCAAGAACTACTTACCAAATCAATCACCTATTAGTTTGGTCATCTTGGGGAAGTTATTTAACCTTTCTGAACTTCCTCTTTTCATGTTTAGTAGAGATTATGATGCCTCCTTTGCAAGGTCATTGTAAGGTGTAAACAGGGTGACATCCAGTTGATCCTCATTATTTGTAAAGTGGTATTTGTGAATTTGCCTACTCGGTAAAATGTATTTGTCACCCTATATCAATACTTAAATTTCTTTCACCATCATTCACAGAAATGCACAGAGTGGCAAGAAGTTTGAGTCCCCCAAAATGCATGTTCCCAACTGAGGCCAAATAAGACAATGCTCTGCCTTCTAGTTTCAGCTCTCAGGCTAAACAAGTGTCCTTTTTTTTTTTTGGCTCTATTTAGTGCACAGGTTTTGTGTTTTTGTTTTTTGTTTTTTTTTTTTTTGGTCATTTCACTGTTTAAAATGGCCTGCAAGTGTAGAGCGGAAGCGCTATGTGCTGTTTGTAAGTGTAAGGAGGCTGGTACATGCCTTATGGAGAAAATACACATGTTGGATAAGCTTTGTTCAGGCCTGAGTTATAGTGCTGTTGGCTGTGAGTTCAATGTGAATGAATCAGCAATATGTACTCAAGAAAGTGTCTTTAAACAGAAAAACACAAAGTTATGTATTGATTGTGTGATGGAAATGTGACCATTATATTTTTTGGTACAAATTATGAAAAAAAAAAAAAAAGGAAAATATTGACCAGACAATCACAGGAACTTAGCCCTGTATTTCCCCGGGAGCAGGGATTTAGTGTTTGCTAATTCAGTGTTTATGGAGATTTTATAGAATGTAACTACCGTGAGTAAGGAGAATTGACCATACTCTGAATGCCTGGTACTTAGTCGGGGCTAAACATACACTTACTCCTTTGACTTCTCTCCGATGCATAAGAGTAAAATGATGGATTTTGTTTGAAGGGGGAGGATTGGCTGCTTCTTTACCCTTGTTTCCTTAGAGTGTTTCTTTGAAAACTTAATAGGTCTAATAAGAGGCCTGACCTTTTTAGTTTACAATGAAAGGTCGGGAACCTTCTGATCCTTGACACTGTGTACTCATACCTCCAAAATTACCTTTCTCATGAGGTTTATAGGAGACTCTCACAAAGTGAATCCATTCATTGTTCAAGGAGATAAGAGAAGCCTGAACTATTCTTTACTTCACTGTAGAAACGTATATAAAATTCTGTCTGAACTTTGTAGATACTTTTGAGCATGTAAATCTGGTAGTACTTACTCAAATAAACTGTGCCCTTCTCTCTTCTATATTGATACAGAGAGGTAGGGTTATTTTCTTTCTCCAACATATGTTTGGGTTTTATTTTGGGAAAGCTGTTCTTTGTCATTTTTTTTAAAAAGATTGTATTTGTTTATTTGTCAGAGAGAGAGAGAGAGAGAGAGAGCACACAAGCAGAGGGAGAAACAGGCAGAGGGAGAAGCAGGTTCCCCGCTGAGCAGGGAGCCCGATGCGGGGCTCAATCCCAGGACCCCGGGATCATGACCTGAGCCGAAGGCACACGGTTAGCTGACTGAGCCACCCAGGTGTCCCTGTAAGTTTCTTGGGCTTGTTTGTATCTGGCAATGACCAAGATTACCAAGTGGCTCTTTGACTTTGTTATAATGCAGTTCAAATTATTCTAATGCACCTATTAAGTTAAAGGGGCTCTGCTTGTGGGCTCTCAGTGAATCAGTTTTGTTGTCGAATAATGAAGCACCTCAGGTTTTCCAGATTTCTTTGTCTGCTTAGAAAAATGGATGTCCAGGCATTTCATAAGGTATTAGATGATCCTAATTGTGGACTGAGGATGTTGCAGGCATGGGAAGAAAAATTACTTAGACTGCATTTTATGGCATGATTCTCAATTATTGGCTCCAGCTATGAACCAGATATCTGATTTTTCTAGGAGATACAGAACACTAATAATTTAAGACAGAAAACAAGTTAGGGCTCCACTGATCCATCTTGTTGGCTGTTTTGAGGAACCCTTCACCAAGGGATGAGATAGGCAAATGCTTGATTTTGTACTCATTAATCTGTTGCCTCTTCCACGCTCTTTCTTTTTCCCCTGCAGATTCTCAGGCAAGATTTCCCAACCGTCTGTGTGTGTGTGTGTGTGTGTGTGTGTGTGTGTGTGTCTATGTGTGTGTGGCGGGGTGGGGGGGAGGATTGCCCCATTGAGAAGCACTGCTTTCGAGAGAGAAAGTGCATTCTGTGCCAAGCGGGGGTTTCTAGTGTTTTCCTGTCTCTGAGCCTCCAAGCCAGTAACAGAAAGTCATTGGTCCCTACCACTAAGGTTTCCCACCTGACTGTCCTCGGGAGAAATGTGGCTACCACATGACAGAGGTTCTTCTCAGTGGGCTGTCCTCAGGTTGCCAGCATCTCAGCAACACCATTTGCTTGGCGTCTCCTGTTTTCCTGCCCAGAGAAGGAAGAAAACACTGCCCCTCATAGAAGCTTCATTTTGTTTTGATTTTTGTTTCCTTTTTCCTTCATAGAGGACAACAAGCGTAACGGCTTCTTCAAGGTATGGAACGACCCGATCATCTGATTTTCAGCCTTCCTCAGTTCCCCAGAGCTCCTGACCAGAAACGTCAGCCACTTCCCTTTTTTGATCATTCCTTCCTCAGGACCTTTGTCCAGCCAAGCTAATTGGCTCAGTGCAGAGAGGCAGAGGGACGTGGAGGCTAGGAGTGTAGACCCATTTCAAAGCCCGGCTCTGCCATTCACGTTGTGTGACTTGGAACGGCTCAGCTTACCTTCTGGGTACTTTAGATTTCTTCTTTACAAAATGCTGCTAATGATATCACCACCCGTAAATCATTACCGTGAATCTCACAGCCCTTGGTATGGTGGTGGAAGGAACCATCTGGGTTTCGGTGGGGATCCCCACCACACCTTTCCCCTTTTACAGGAGCTATTTTACAACTCTAGCCTGCAGAAAACGGAGAGTGATGTAATACAGGTCTTGTCCACAGACATAAAATTGTCCTGTCATTGATGCTACCATTATCTAGCTGCTTTTATTTTGGTGTCTCTCTGAGTAAGGACCGCAGGGCGCTGACATCTTAGCTCTTCTTCCTTTCAGTGTCTGTGTAATAAATTGAGTGTACAAAGGGTTCATGTTGCTTTACTGGTCAGATCCATCAGGCCTCGTCCGACTTCCCAAAGCCTATCTGCTTGTCACTGTAGCTCTTTATACCATTGGGTGTTATTTTTGTTAAGAGCCTGCCATCTTGTACCTGTCCTTTTTGATGTTTTCTGCGGCAGGATTTATGATTAGGGTTAGGTTAGGGACAACCCAAAACTGAGTGCACAAACATCTGTGGCCTCCTAGCCTGTGTCATCCCAGCCCGTCTTAGTTAACTACCGTGGTGTAACACACTACCCCCAAACTTAGCAGCTTACGACAACACACACTTGTTACCTCAAAGTTGATGTGGGTCACGAATTCAGGCATAGCTTAGGAGTGTGCATCCTCTGGCTCTGGAGAGTTTTACAACTCTGTGATCGAGGTATTGACCGAGGCTATGGTCTCATATCAAACTCAGCTGGGGAAGGATCCGCACTCGTATGGTGGTTGTCAGGATTCAGCCCCTCAAGGGCTCTTGGACCGAGGGGCCTGTTCCTTGAGGGTTATTGGCTGGAGGTTGCCCTCAGTTCCTTGCAGTGTGGGCCTCTCTACATTTGCTTGATCAAGGTGTACAAACTAAGAAGGCGATAAAGACAGACTACCAGCAAGATGGAGTCACAGTCTTTTATAACTTAATCACTGAGGTCATGTCCCAAGACTTTACCATATTCTCTTCATTAGGATCAAATCACTAGGTCCAGCTCGTGCTCAATAGGAAGGGATTATGTGGGGATGTGAATACTAGGAGGATGGGAATCATGAGGTGCCATCTTAGAAGTCTGCCCACCACAGAGACAAATGTGAAGCAAATCTGATGGGGCAGACAAAATAATCATAACCCCGAACTCCCTAGGCTTCACAAGCAGAGGTACAAGTGAGGTAACATTATTATAGTGTCTGGATATAGCTGGCTCGTAGTCCCCACCTGCTAACACCATATCTTCAGCCTTTCCCTCAAAGTCAACCTTGTGTATTTCTGAGAATCCACCAAAAGTATCTCATATGGTCTCATACAGTCTCAGCCCACCCTGGTCTTTAGCTACAGCTTTTAAGAACAGCACCGAGGTACTGACATTAGTACCAGTACTCTCTCCCAGAAGTATTCCCAGAGATGGAGGTTCTTTCAGTCCACGTTGCACTCTTGAGGCCATCTACAAAACACACACTTGACAAAATGCTCCCTACCTGCCCGAGTCACAACTTAGATACCCAAATGGTGCTGCTTATTTCCCAATGTTCCTGCCGTGTAGAGCCCCTCTGTTTGGTCAGACTCCCTCGTTCAGGTCAGTTTGGGGAATGGGTATAATAGCATCCTCATTGTGTTTTGATCAGATGCTCGAAACCTCCTCATAGGTTCCCTCACTATTTCCCATCTGGGTTAATACCTAGAGGCAGTTGTAAATGTTTAGCAATTGGCCCTTAAACAACAACAACAAAAAGCCCTGATTTGGAGCATTTGCCAGTTTCCATGGTGTAGGTGCTCCCACCATGGATGATTACAAATGACCAACGTGACATCAGTGAACGTGGAATTGGGAGGGTATGGGAGCAGGCAGCTCTTTGCAAGCCAATATAAGCTGGCTCCAGTGAACCATTGTTTGGACACAGCCATGATAGGAATCTGAGCCTGGACTAGCTGGAACCTCACTGTGCGCTCCACGTGGATATTCACCTCCATCTGATAAGGCATGGGATTTTTTAATCACTCTACTGATACTCTAGCCATGACTCTGGAACTCTTGTGCATTTCTTTCACGGAAGTTGCTTCCGTGGCAAACTGGGCCTAGACCTCCGTATCCTCAGAGAAAAGTCTGAAGTACTGAAGCAGCCCCCCAAATTTATAGCCCCTTTAAGATCCTGTTTCCCAAGATCCTCATGGACTTCAGGCTGTTTCACAGGCTTGGGCTGTTCCTCTGGGTCTTTGATCTTTCCACCCTCTATCCCACCATGTTGGCCCAGCCTGAAGGACTGAGTTTTCACCCAGGTTCTTCGTCCTTGATTCTAGCTAGGACCCCATTTTACTGTTAAGGGACACTATTAACCCATATAAATGGGTCCAGTTTCTTTTCCTTGAGGCTTAGTTTTGCCCCCTTTACAATGAATATAATCACGGACTCAGAGCTTCTTGACACACAAAGTAGTAGAGATTTTGGAAAGAGTCAGGCAGATATGCCCTTATAATTCCATAGAAATGTGGCCTTGGGTGGATCATTTAGCTTTCCTGAGTCTGAGCATCTCTGTATGTTTAGTGGACATGAGAATACCTGCTTCCTAGATTTGTTATGGGGTTATAAATCAGAGGATGGATATAAAGTTCCGGGCACAGAGTACGTGTTTCACAAAAATATCTCCAAATACTCCATTATTGCTTTTATTGATTGTGTGCACATGTTCTCTCGCTTACCCTCCATCTTTAAGCACGAGTGAATCTCTATCCATGGACACAAGGTTGGGGTTGGGTTGGATGGGGCTGAGTTGACCTGTCTTGGGCTGAGGGTCAAGCAGGAGACAGAGAGAGTTGTCACCCTTGTAAGGAGGTTCAGGACCTGGTACCACATTTGCTTGTGTGTGTTTTTTTTTTTTAAATACATGTTTGTATTAATTTTTCAAAATATATAGTCATGTATTTTGAAAAGCTAATTACCCACTCCTCCCCCTTTCCTGTTCTTTTGTTGAAAGCAATGTGTTTATCCTTCTGTAACTTATACATGCTACACAAACATAAATGCATATGCTAGGGCTTTTCTTGATGCTTATTTTTATAAAATGGGTCCCTAAGATATGCATTACTCTGCAACTTGTTTTTCTCACTTAATAATTCATCATATGGACATTATTTGCTTTTTTTTTTGTAGGCTCTCAACACATAGTTACTGAAATATTCATTTGTGAAATAAGACTATAAAATTCTTTTGTTGTAACAACTTCATTGAAATATAATTCACATACTATATAATTCACCCATTTAATATGTAGAATTCAGTGGCTTTTAGTACATTCACAGAGTTTTACAACCATCACCACAATCCACTTTAGAACATTTTATCACTCCCCAAAGCAACACCATACCTTTAGCAATTGCCTTCCATTTCTCTCCACCAGCTCTCTACCCTCAGCAGCCCTAGGCAACCACTAATCTACTCTCTGTCTCTAGAAACTTGCCTGTCCTCCACATATCCTATACATGGAATTGTATATGTGTTTTTTTTTTTTTTTGTAACTGACTTCCTTCCCTTAGCATGTTTTCAAGGTTCATCCATACTATAACATGTATCAGGGTTTCATTCCTTTTTATTGCTGAATACTATTACATTGTATGGATATGCTTCAGTATTCATCCATCAGTTGATGGTTATTTAGACTGTTTCCACTTTTTGGTTATTATGAATATTGCTTCTGTGAACATTTGCATATGTCATTTGCTTTTTTTTGAGGGGGGAGGAGCAGAGGGAGAAGAAGAGAGAGAATCTTAAGCAGGCTTTGTGCCCACTGCAGGGCCCAACATGGGGCTAGATCTTACCACCCTGAGATCATGACCTGAGCCAAAATCAAGAGTCAGATGCTTAACCGGCTGAGCCACCCAGGTGCCCCTATCATTTGCTTTTTAACCCCCAATTTTCTGGTCACCTGTTGACCTCTTTCTCCTTCCACACCCCATGTTCTGGGAATGCTTAGTCCTCAGCAGAATGCCAGAGTCCCTAATTTAGGGGTGTGGGCAGATGTTCAAGCTTCCGTTATACACTAGGTCTGCATGTGTTATGGTAGATGATAGCGGACACTAATTCTGAAAACAAGTTTTTCTTCTCCAACAACAAAAATAAATTTGTGCCTCTCCTGACAACTTGGTTTCATGATATAATCAGAAGATACCCTGTGGTAAAATAATAACAATCTCCGCTCTGTATCTTCAGTACAGATCTCTTTCCATGTCAGATATCTGGCTGCCTGGACCATCTGGATTTCCTATAGGCTTCTCTAAAGAGCCTGTCCGAGATGGTGCTCATCACAGTCCCTGACACTCCATCCTCCGCAAATGCACTCTGACTCCTGCATTCCCTACACGGCTGGAAGGCACCCCCTGACGTACTGCCACTGAGTCAGAAATCTATCAATCCATTCTGCGTATGATCAGTTTCCCAGGGCACGTCCAGCTCTCTGAAATAGTTCTCTAACTCGTCGTCTTCTCCTTATCCTCACTGCTACGACAGCAGTTCAGCCTTTCGCAATATCCCCTCGTGCGCCGTGACCTCCTGAAACACACGGTGTTCTGTGTTTCCGCATTTTCTTTGCCCACGGTACCCCTCTCCTTCTCACGTGCCTGGTTAGTGTTAAGTCAACATTTAAGACTCACTTCAAATGTCACCTTGTCTCCAATGGTCTTTTTCTCCCTTGGCCTTCAAGTCAAGTGAGTTGCCCTTTTTGCTCCTTGGCACACTGCTCTTACCTTTATTTTAGCACTTACCAGGTTCTGGTGTAGTTACTGGTTTGTCTATTTCTGCTTTCATTTGATGCTGAAATTCTTCTGTCTTTTATTTTTTATTTTTTAAATTTTATTTTTTTAAAAAGATTTTATTTATTTATTTGAAATGGAGAGAGAGAGAGAGCGGGGGGAGGGGCAGAGGCAGAGGGAGAAGCAGGCCTCCCACCGAGCAGGGAGCCCGATGCAGGACTCGATCCCAGGACCCTGGGATCATGACCTGAGCCGAAGGCAGATGCTTAACTGACTGAACCACCAGGCGCCCCTCTTCTGTTTTTTTAAATCACTGTAGCTCACACATTATTAGTAGTAGACAAATATATGTTTAATAAGTGAATGAATAACTAAACTTTTGTATATAAAGAAAAATTTGGATAAATGATCAATTTTTCAAGTATATTTGAGGACCTCCCCTCCTTATTAGATCTCAGCTGTTCATTTGTTACATGTCTTACATTCCAGGGTACTTATGTAAATATGTAACTGTTTTCATCTATGCTTTCTCCATCTGATTTGATAAATTTTAATGATTAGATTCTGAATAATTGGAGAGACTCCTTGAAATGTGCATAATAGATCCATTAATAGTAATATCTAATTAAAGAGTATTTTTTAAATGAACAAAGTGATAGAATAAATCCATTAAGTCCCGTTAAATCCCTCCATAAAAGTGAACACTGCGTTTGTTAAGGGTTCCTTAATGAAACATTAGCCCAAGTACTTCAGAAATTAATATGAAGCCCTCTGCACAGAGTCATGTCTTTCAGAAGCACATGCCTTGTTAGGTGGCCCCATGGTCAGAGCTCATCAATTCCATAAGTTTATCACACTGAGACTCACTTTAATGCTTTGCTAAATATTAATAGAAAAATATCATTAGAGTTGTACACATTATTTATTAATCTAAAGAGGTAACATCTCTTCCTAGCAAAAACAACTTCAGAATTCAAGTAGTAAAGCAGATTTTGAAATTTTCATAGAGGAGAAAACAAAAAGGAGAAGAAATACATGAACAAGGGGGAGATGGTAAATATTTATTTGTTTATTTATTTAAAGATTTTATTTATTTATTCATGAGAGACAGAGAGAGCGAGAGAGAAGCAGAGGGAGAAGCAGGCTCCCCACTGAGCAGGGAGCCCGATGCGGGACTCGATCTGAGGACCCTGGGATCATGACCTGAGCCGAAGGCAGACGCTCAACCATCTGAGCCACCCAGGCACCCGAGATGGTAAATATTTAAATGTATATGGGGCATGTTTCCCATAGCTCTGTAGGTTGATGAGGAACAGGAAAGAATAATTGACTTGGTCTCTTCTCTGAAAAAGAACACTAAGCCAAATACCAGTTTGTTAACTTCGGTATCTGGAGAGCCACGTTCACTGCTCTTTGCACGCAAAGCTTATGCTGACGTGTCAGAAGAATTTTTAAAATTCTGATAAACCCATGGCAGCTCTGGAAAGAGACTTGGGTGCCACCAGCCAATCATGCATTTTGAGGACTATGTGAAAAATTGAAAAATACAGTTGGACTGATAGAAAAAGCAAAGGTGAAACCCCCCGAAGCCCCGCCCCCCTCCCAGGGCAGATGAGGAGACTGCAGAGAAGTGAGCGCGTGGGACTTCACAGGAAAGTTCCATGCTGCCGAGGCACCGGGGAGTGGGAGAAGATGAGCAGGTGGCCGGTGGCATCATGGGAATGGAAGTAAAGTGGTCTAGTCTGTCCCCATCCAGGTAGCCTTTCAGCCATGGTGCCAAACGAGACCCTCTGTGCTGGTTTTTCCTCAAAGTAGCTACTCTTAGTAACCAAAATCTACTCTGGGCTAGCTATTTTGTCACTCACTTGTGAAGGATTCAGAGTTGCTTCTGGTATTAAATAATAGAACCTACTGAAGGAAGGCCCTCTGAAATCAATCCCCAGTTGCTTGTACAAAGAGCACGGAATTCAGCAGAATATAGCTCTCTCGGTTTGAACATAGTTGGAGTTTTTGTCTAATCTCCCTTCATCCAATAACCTAATCTCCCATCGCTTCCAGGAACGCCTCTTCCGCATTCGACATTTCTAGGAGTTTGGGTGATATCTCTTGGACAATTTTTCCTTTAAGTACTATCCTATTATCTAATTTGTGTTAAAATCCTGAATCTGATGCCCCCCCCCCATTCCCTCTAGGCTCTCGGGCCTGCCAGAGAAAGGAGATTTTTTCTCTCCTTTCTGACACTTGCCATAGCTGCATTAAGAGGAAAAGAGTGAAATCTGTTTGATCTCAGAGACATGCTGTTTTGTGGATAATGAAAACAAATGAAGCATAACAGTTAATTTTGTTCTTTCTATCACAGATGGGGTCTCCTGTTAAAGAAACCTCTCAATCAAATAGATTCTTTTATTTGCCACTGAAGGCCCAGATAGATCAGCAAGGACAAGTTGTATTTGCTGTCCGACTTCCATCATTCTCTGAGCTTGAGACATTTTAAATTCTGAGAACTCTGATCATCGTTGCCTATTTTTAAACAACAAAAGCCAAGAAAATTATTCTCCTTCAGAGTCCATAACATAGATATCAGCACAGGATAAAACAAACACTAGAGACCTTCATGTTTTCAGTGGTTTGTCTGTCCCAAGTTCCAAGGTCACGTTTTCTTTGTTTTTTTTTTTCTTCTTTTTTTTCAAGTCAGTGCAAAAATAAAGGAATTGCCACAAAGAGAAATACTGAGTATCTACAGTAGAAGGAAAGCTCAGGGAGTCATGGAAAGGGCAGTGGTGAGGGGTGAGCTGTGTGTCTGCTGATGAGCTCGGAAAAAGGAATTTCACCCTCAGAAAAATTCTAGAAATCGGTATGAATCTCTTTTGCAAAAGCTTAAAAACAATGGCCTCAAAGCCAAAGCTAGATGTCTTTCAGAGACAGAATATTTTCACTAAAACGACTGTCATTTTTTTTAAAATCCAAGTACAGCTGATACACTGTGTTACTCATTGCAAGTGTGCGACACGGTGATTTGACAAGTCCATATGTCATGCTCTGCTCACCACAAGTGCTCCCTGTCACTTTCTGAATGTCTTCCTCACGAGTCCTTCATCATTCGAGTGACATTGTGGAGAGATGAGAGATCCAGAGACTCAGAGAGGTCATGTGACTTGTTCATATTAAACACAGACATTCTTCATATCTAGGATGAGAGGTTCAGGGTCATCCCTGTTGACCATGAATTTACCAGGACTCTCCCTGATGTTTTTCTAGGGACCCAGCAGCATGCACAAATAATTAGCAGAATTATATGTATTTGTGAAAATCAGATCACATAGCGCATAATGTGCCACAGTCACTTGTCTCATTTAACCATATCCCATGCTTGCCTCTCCAGCTCGGTGTGTGTGGCTCTGATAACATTCTTTTTAAAGCCTGCATCATAATCACTTAGGTCAGTGATTCCTGAGGGGAATCTCTTTCCTGAGGGGGTAAATCAACCCCCTTGATTTGGCTCCCCAGGTGACAGCGGGCCATGTGTGGAGAAATTTTTGTTGGTCATAATTGGGCGCCAGGTGCTGGTGGCATCGAATGGGTGGGGGCCAGGGAGGGTGCTCAGCATCCGACTGTGCACAGGATGGCTCCTGCCACCAGGAATGTTCTGGCCCACGTGTCAACGGTGCTGAGCTTGAGAAGCCCTGAGAATAGACGTAGCACCATTCGTTTAACAAATTCTCTCTTGGTGGACATTGGGAGTATTCCCAATTTTATACACTATAGTAGCAGTGGATAAATGTTCAAGAATTTCTGTGTTTGCTCATCATTCCAAATATTACTTCAGGATAAATACCTAGAAGGATCATTTCTTAGTCAAAGATTATGCCACTAACTCGAACTACTACAGGTTACGTGAATTGACATTTCTTCCAAGAGTACGTGAAACTGTGTGGCTCTCCACCCCTCATCCTCCGTTGGGCATTATCCGCCTTTTAAAGCTTTCGCCAAGCTTTTTGAAATATGGCTCTCTACTTCTTTATTGTCATTTCAAATTTATTGTTAGTGACTTAGCCATCTCTTCAAATGTTATTGGACTTTGCGTTTTCTTCCTAATTGTGAATTGTCTCTTCACGTCCTTAATGATTTTTCTGTTGAGTTTGTTATCAAATCTTCTTGATTTGGAAAGCTTTGTCTCTTATGTGCATTGCACATATCTTTTCCTGGTTTTTCATTTCTCTTTTATCAGTAATGGTTTTTGGACATGTGAACGGGTAACATTTTTATAAAGGCGAATTTATCCTTTTTCAAGTATTTCCTCCTGGAATTTGTCATGTTCAGAAATGTTTTCCTCACCCAAAGAATATGAAAATATGCACCTCTGTTTTCTCCTACTCCTTTTCCAGTTCCTTTGGGGTCTGTTGGTCCGTTCGTTTTATATTTCGTCCTCTCCACCTCGCTGGAGCTCACTTCCGTGTAAATGTTAACCCACGGACTCTCCTAATACAGTCACTGTGCTTGCATGGGAACCAGCCAAGTGGAGATTCTCTTTGCAGAGAATAAACTTCCAACCTTGCCATCTGAAATCCATTCCAGAACACCAGCCAAGTTTGTTCCTAACATCACCCACAGGCAGGAATGAGGATACCCGACACGGTTAAGTGTTAAGCTTGTGAAGCTAAAGAATTTACAAGATTTCGTGTTAGGTTTATATTTCATTGTCTTTGGTTTATTCAGGCTATTTCATTAGGTACATTTCGTATCTCCTTTTAATTTATAATTGGCGTAGAGTGATGTATTAGTTTCAGGGGTGTAACATACTGATTGGACAATTATATAGTTACCACCTGTCACCATATAAAGTTATTACAGTATTCTATTCCCCGGGCTGTACTTTTCATCCCCGTGACGTACTCGTTTTGTAACTGGAAGTTTGCACGCCATATTGTTTTATTTTCTGTTCACATGGCACCTTTAAAACAAGCTGTATTATCCCCACTTTATGGATGGTGAAGGCCGTCTGCTTGGCTGTTCATTTCTTGAGAACAGCAACTGTGGGTTTTCCTCCTTCTCCAGTGCCAGGAACATAGCATCTATTGGATAAACTCTTGGTTGGCCCAAGGGCACACTTTACTATGTAAAGGAGATGAGCAGGTTAATGGGATAGTTGACATTTCTCCTATCTACCTGATTTAGCAATAGCTGAGCCCCAAAGTAGCATCCTTGAGAGAAATTGTCTGCAAAATACAAGGTGATTTTGTTCCCTTCAGCTGATCTTTGTATTACCTATCCTTTCCCTGCTTTTATGTCTGTATAAATTGAAGAGAAAAAAATCTGAACTTGCCCCAAATGAAGGTGAGCATAGGATATGGATGTTTAAGGGTCAATAAATAATGTTTCGGGGAGATGTTTAGAGTCCATCAGCTCGTATGTTTTGGCAGGGCTTAAATACTAAATTTACCGCTAGCTCTCTAAACAAGATACCTTGGTTAGAGAGGAGGAAGATGGGATTTTTACCCTAATGGACAACACTAGTAATTTTATCAGAAAGCATTTCTCCTTCAAGGAAGACTCTTCAGTACCTTTGCAAGTGAATTGATATGAGCTCTTGATCAAAAAACCCCTCTTAACTGTCATGTTCCCCCAGAAAGCAGATTATTTCTTGACTGCCAGCCCACCTGTGGGCGAGTTCCTAGGTTATTTAAAAATACTTACAACTGCTTTCCCCTGGAAGAACCAAGACGAGGGCCACATTGAGCATGGCTCTGGAAACAGACAGTGCTGTTGGTGTCCTTAAAAACAATTGTATCCACTTGGTCGAAAGGATCGTGTGTCCAACCAGCAAGCATCACTGCACAAATGATGTGCAGAGATTTTCAGAAGCATGCTCCTTTGACTTGAGGTCGAATGGCCAGGGCCATGACTGGATAGATTCTAACTTTGTCAGTGGTCAGTGCTAGAGCCATTTTTTAAGAAAGAAAATCGTTCCGTGAGAAGATGCCGGGAGCACCTCCAACCAGAAGCCTTTTTGTATTCATGGCTAGTTGTATCCATAACCACCAGACAAGAGATAAAAATTGATAAAACTACAGCCTTGGGGATATAACTTTATCCCCGAGGTCTCCTCAGGGCCCCGGCTTTATATAAATTTTCCACCACACTCTCACATACACCAGCTCTTCAAAGTACAAGAATCTGTTTCCCTGATGGGTAAGGAATCACAGGGTAGAAAACATATTCAGGACAAAATTACAGAATTGTACTTCTTCCTCAATAAAAATTCATTTCTTTCCTTACTTTCACAGGACATCGATAGCTGAGTCTAAATAAGTTTCCAGTCTGGTGTCCTTAAGAAAAACAAGGTCTCAGGCTGATTTGGGACGTACTGCGAGGCTCTGTTTGAAACTCTCTTTCCCATGTCTGTTGTTTCAGTCGGTACTTTTGTCTTCTGCATCCTCAAGACTCAAATCTTTCAAGATTTGCCTTTTCTTTGGGTTTGCTGCTCCGTTCATTGCCACCAGGAGGGTCTTCCCAGTTCCCAACTAGTCAGTTTGCTGGTTTGTCCTTGCCACTTATGGCCTTTGCTCTGATCCTGAGTCTTGGTCCGAGCTTAGCCCTGGATGGCGGCAGACAGGGAGGGTGGGTGGAAATGGCTGAAGATGAGACAGGGAGCACCAGTTGGAAGCTGTGTTTGTGGTACTTCCATTTTCAAGCAAGAGACTCCCAGCCCAAACTGGCAAAGAAAGGAGATTTGCTAGTTATCATAACCTGAAATTAGTAATCAACACTTTACAAAACAATGCCACACGTATCATTTCACTATATCCCACAAATAACCCTCTTAGGCAAACTTGGCCATCCAGAGATTTCAACAGAACAAGTGCAATTCCGCAGGTGGGTTGCCAATGACCGCATGGCCACTAGGTGGCGCAGTGGGATTCAGGTCGAGGCTTAGGATCTGCTGATTTACTACACCTCCTTGCCACTCCCAGGGTTGTTTTAAGTGGGGATTGAAGTGGGAAGGAGTAAGCAGAACACACAGAATAAGATGGTAGGGAGGGGGGAAGACCCTGGTGGGTTTCAATTAAGGACACATTTTATAGAACTGGGTAAAAAAAAAATAATTGAAGGGGAACCCCAAAGAGCAGAGAGGGGGACGTTGCTGTGGGGGATCCGGGGTGGCACCTGGAGAGAAAGGAAAAGGTGCCGACAGGGGAGAATGTTCCAAAGGGTCAATCCCCCATCTTCACGGTCGCATCTCGGACTGTCCTGCAATGATCAAGACTCTGCCTGTCCCAGTGTGCTCCCTACATACGGGGTTCTGTTTGCTTACACTGATACAGGTCTCTGTGGGTTCCAGTGTGAAAATATGGTATCATATTTGCAAAGACAGTTGTCTGAAGTCACACAAACCATTTTCAGAGCCCAAGGGCTCTGGTCTCACCTCTCATAATAGAAACACTTTTATTCAGAAGCAAAGAATCCAAGTGAGAAAGGGCAGAAAGGAGTCACCCTTTATATTGAATTGTATGGAACGAGTTTGGCTAGTCTCCTGAACTTTCCCAGGGCTGCCTTCACAGCTGAGAACAGCTTTTGGTTTTCAAGTTTTATTTTGCTTGAAAGACAAAAAACAAAAACAAAGCCCCTTTTCTCCCAGAGTTGTAGTCAGTTCTGGTTGAGTCAGTTCTGCGGCTTCTGTTTTTCTGCCTGGTGATATGGTCTGTGGTCAGATGCTAGATTAAATAGTGGAGGCTCATCTTGAAGATCTCGTAGCTACAAAGAGGCTCTGGGAAGGAGGAGGAACAGAAAGAACTGGGAAGGGGTTGTGTAAGCCACCCACGTGCTATAGCGTGACTAGGTGAATGGTGTGGCATATTTGATGAAAACCCTTTCCAGAATGACCTTTTCTCTACTCATACTGTGCGTCTTTTGGAACCGGAGCTAGAAGACTTAATAGGAAAGGGCAAGCCTTAAGAGCTCTTTTGGAGGGCGATTAACTCAAGGAGCATGCAAACCCCTGATGCAGGGCTTGGAAGGCACTGAGGAGAGGGGAAATCACAACAAAAAAATCTCGAGGGGTGACCTGGCTGTGTGTGTGTGTGTGTGTGTGTGTGTGTGTGTGTGTGTGTGTGTGTTTGGGTGCATAAGGGAGACTTCCTTAACCTCTACCTTGCTCTCGAGTGACAAAAGCTGGTAATCCAGAGGTGTCAAACATACCCACACGCTATAATTCCAGCTTAGAGGGACTCCACTCTTGGGAGAGGAAACTATTTCAGGGACCCTAGCACCTAGATTTACTTTAATATACACATGTTCTCCCATCTGCATGTCTGTCTGCAGACCTTAGCGTGGGTGTCTTTACTTATTTTTTTAATGTATCTGTGATGTGGGTTTGATGAAGGTGAGCATTTCAGAAGTATTCCCTGAGAAGTTTATATATTTGTCTCACTGAAACTTAGAAAGCTGGTCAAGAGAAAACCTATAAAAGGATGATAGGTCTCTTTATACTATGTTTTTGAGGAGCCTTTGAGAAATTTCCAATTTTTTTTTGAAATTCTCTCCAGTCGTTGGACTATGACATTTTCTGTTAGTGATTGCCATCTTATGTTTCCATCGTAACACAGAGCTGGTGAGTCCAGAGAGACTGAGAATCTTTCAGTGCAGCAAAAATATATGATCCCCTCTTCTGTGCCTAACTCTGGGACTCACATTGCCTATAGCAAACTAGTTTTCTCATTTAGACCGATTTTTTTTCAAATTCCACAAGAAGATTACCACATAAGAGGCTAAAGGATAAAAAGGAACGCCTTGTGGCTTTCTTTAGGTGTAGCTTTGTAGATTGAAATTCTTTCCAGTTCCTTTCTATAAAAGGCCTTTGGAGCCAGAGCAGAGGTGGGAGGGAGTAAAAAAATAAGTAAAGACACCCACGCTAAGGTCTGCAGACAGACATGCAGATGGGAGAATACGTGTATGTTAAAGTAAATCTGTGTGCTGGGATCCCTGAAATAGTGTCCTATCCTAAGAGTGGAGTCCCTCTAAGCTGAAATTATAGCGTGTGGGTATGTTTGACACCTCGGGATTACCAGCTTTTGTGACTCGAGAAGTCATGATTATATCTTGACTTTTACGTCAGCAGAGCCCAGGGTGACCTGGCACTTAGAAGACTTTCTCATTTGGGCCTCTATTAATTAAAGAAGGGAGGGCATTACCATGCAAAGATTACTTATTTTCTGTTCTATTTTTGTGCTGTCACCTTCTTTTTGTTTCTCAGCTACCTCTCTGGCTCTGTAAGTATTGAACATTTGATTTCCTTCTTCCACCTTCTGGGATCCTTTATCTCCAGCTTCTGTTACAGCGTACCAGGCCGATAGGGCCACAGTAATGCCTAATAACAAACCACCCCAAACCTCAGTGACTTTAAGCAGTAATCGTTTATTCTATGTGGTTTGGGTACATCTAGACTGGGCGAGGCTGGTATCCGGGCTCCTGGTTCTGAGCTCTAGGTTCCAGACTTCAGGTCCCAGGCTCCAGGTTGAATCTAGTTCTGCTCAGCAGGCCTCTTCTCTTCCATGGACCAGAAGTTACCCAGGGCATGTAGTGAGCTCAACACGTCTCATTCAGGGACCCAAGATGAAGAGGCAGTGTCTATGTGGGTGTGTACTTCTCATGACCGGGCACCAGACTGAAGAAGGACATCTTGACAGGGCAAACACACATTGAGCCTCTGGTTGAATCACATCTGCTCACATACTATTGTCCCAAGCAAGTTGCACAGCCAAACCCAAAGTCTTGGGGAGGGGCAGAGAAGCAACTCTGGCCTTCAAGAGGATTTGGTAAGGATGTGGAGATATAATGCACCCTCAGATGAGTGAAGAATTGGGGACAAAATCTTTTATAGACAGGAAGTATCACAGTGTACTGAAAGAGTTTGGTTGCCTATATCTATTTAACGTGGACTGATGAGCTTGAAGACGGAGCCCCATTCTTGCTCACCTCTGAATTTCTGCAGCTAGCATAAGATTTGTATTGATCTGAGGTACCAGATAGATTATTCTGGAAATAAATGGCTCGATAAATTATCCCAGAGCCAAAGCAAATAGAAGGATGGGAGTAATTCTCTCACAGCTCCGTTTAAAGGGAGAAAAAGAGAAAGAACAGCAAGAAACAGCTATCCCTTTTTGTTGGTGACTCTTACAGGGCCTTTTTTTTGTTTCTCCTTTATTCATACTTATTCTTTTTGGCAAATGTGAAGTTTCCTTGGTTCTGAAGCTATTGGTTACTCTTGCAAAAGCCCATATGGCAGGCAAAGTCCTTACTCTGATTTTCATCTCCCTAAATTACCCAACACCTGTGTGGACACTTGCTGTTTTTGTTTTCATAAACAGAGCAGCAATGTTCCCCAGGAAAACACATTTTTAGCTTTTGGTGAAACTTCTTGAAAGTTGGATGGCCCCCTAAAATAAGATGTGATTGTCTTGAGGCTTTTTGTTCCCCCAGGAAACTGACAAGAAATGGAAACTCAGGCATTCTATTTTCCTCTGTGATCCTGGGCCTCAAAACATGTTAACGCTGATGTCAAAGTAACAACTAGATGTCACCCCTTGATATGATATGTATTAGGCTTTTGCAACGAAGGATGTCAGTTGAATAAAAGGAACAGTTATCTATACAGCACCTACTTTTTCTTTCCACAAAGTATTCAAAGGCTGATTAACCACATTCATCTTGCAAAGTCCCACCTTTGGGAGGAAACACCGTGGGTGCCCCACATTATCCCCCGGGCATCTGATATTCTCGTGTCATCGGTGGTAGGTATAGAACAGTTGGTCCTCAAACGTCCATGTGCTGATTCCCAAAACCTGTGAATGTGTTACCTCATGTGGAACAAGGGACTTTGCAGACAGGGGTTGGTTAAGGACCTGGAGAAGAGGTGATTATCCTAGGTTATCTGCGTGGGCCTGATGTAATCACAAAGATCCTTACTAGAGAGTGGGGAGGGGCAGAAACAGGGCTGGAGATCTGGTGACAGAAACAGAGGCTGGAGATGTTATGTTACTGGTTTGGAAGATGGAAGGAGAGGCCATGAGCCAAGGAATCCAGGTGGCTTCTCGAAGCCAGAAAAGGCAAGGAAATGGATGCTTCCCTGGAGTTTCTAGAAAGAAAGCAGCCCTGCCAACGAATTTTAAACTTCTGATCTCCAAAATTATAAGATGATAAATTTGCATTGTTTTAAGCCACAAAGTATGTGGCAATAGGAAACTAATACCCCCTCCCCCCCCCCCCCCCCCCCGCCGCCCCTGCCAAAGCTTTCTCCTGCAAATACTAGACTCTCTAAAAGCCTGAGGATTTTTTCTGGCTATGGAAAAGCAGATTTGTCCATGTACTGGGTCAGCCCTGTGTGCTGAGCCGTTGAGCGTCTAAGAACGCCCTCAACCATTGACTGATAAAATGAACTGATAAAATGAGCTTGCTAGCTTCCTTGCCCCTCAGGTGGGACGACTCTGAGACATGTTCTAGATGTTCTCCGGCAGTCTCAAGCTGGAGTGGGACTGCTATGCCCAGGGCAGTGATCTACTCAGTGACCACATTGGCTCCCTCCCCTTTCCTGCCTTGTTTCTCTACTCTCCTACCAGTGCTTCTGGGGGATTGCCTCCCTAATATATTATGGGTCTCAGGGTCCATTTATTGGGAATCACAGCCTAAGACACCCACACACATGCCTGGAGAATCAGTGGGGCGGGGGTGGGGGGTGGAGGAAAGCATGGCTGGAAAAGAGCTTGGTATGACAGCTCCGAGAGCCCAGATGGTGGTATGCGTGGGGCCCTCTCTGGTAGGGATGAAGGGGCTTCATAAAAAGTCTTCCTGGTATTTTTGGGAGAAGACAGAGCCAGTTTTTATCTGAAAAAAGTCTGATAAATAGGAAGCTATAGAATGATAATATAAGATTATCATTATTATTATTATAATATTATTATTATATTATAATTATTATATTATAATTATTATATTATAAAATTATAATAATAATAATTATTATTATTGGAGTGCTTGAAAAGGAAATAATTTATTTTAAAATTTGCTCATCAATCTTATGATAGCAATGTATCCGATAAGATTTTCTTCGGGCCTTTAAAAATAAAAAAACACCACACATGGGTGTTGTTTTCTTCATAGGTCAATGGGAAAACAAAAGATAATCCCAAGCTAAGTGAAATAAATAGGCAAAATTACTGTCATATTCTGGGTTTTAGGAAAATCACTTTGCAAGTGAGTAAAATGGAGGGGTTCATATGTATAAAGTTGGCCTGTTAATAATAACTTAGGGTTTATGGCCGTTCCTGTCTTTTACCTCAGGCAATCCAAATGCTGCTTTCAAAAGTACGGTTCCTTTTGTGTGAGTCCTTTAACACCGGCGACGCAGGAGTGCTAATGTTACCGAGCAGGGGGTGTGGAGTGTTCCAGCACCGCTCAGAAAAAGCAACCTTAACCACCATTCTTTCAACTACTTCATCTTATCAGCAGAAGCAGTTGGCAACTTTGCTCCTAGCGGTAGAATTGCTGTCGTTATAAAGGGATTTTTCCCATTTTCTTAAAATTTCGGAACGAGGCCCGTTGCTTACTTCAGGGTTAGAATACTTTAGCTGCAAAATGTCAGTAGTTTGACATTTAAATATTAAATGACCAAGCCTGATAATTGTGAAGCTTAAGAAAGTAATATTTCTATTGTACTGGATAGCCATCTAGAAATCTCTCCTGTTTTAAATGGCTGATTTAAATATTTGAGAACCTTTATCTACGGGTTGCTTCAAAGAGTTAGAAACTAAGAATTAGGACTTTCAACATAAGTTATTTTAATATTCACTATAGAGAAAACGGTACATTTATGTAAGTAATTCAGAGGCATAGAACCACTCTTTTAGAGATAAATATATTTTTTACAGACATAAGTATTTTCCATTTGTTGATTTGGATCTCTTTTAAAAGAGAGAAAACTGTAAAAATAGAATTAAATCTCTTTCCCTCTCTCTCATCCTTTTTTCCTCCTTCTTTTCCCTCAAGATGGTGTATCTGATTCCTATAAATGCTTTTGTATGCTTTTGCTTCCATGTGTAGATCCTTAATGTAATGTATCAGTTTGTATGTTTTAAAATGTCCACCAGCTGTGGTTTATTTATGCAACGAAGTCCTTTATTGTAGTTAAAGTGAATAAGCTTAATCACTATTTATTTGAAATATATTCGAAAACCTAATATTAAGTAAAGATAGGCCTTTAGTAGCGCCGTTCAGTGAGGCTTCCTGCGATGATGGAAAAGTTCTATAGATGCACCGTCCACTACACCGCATGTGACTAATGAGCACTGGGAATGTAGCTGGGGAGATGGAAAAATTGAATATTTTTAGAGAGCAAGAGCGCCTGTGCACACACAGTGGGGGGGCAGTGGGGGGTCGGGGGGGGCAGAGGGAGCAGGAAAGAGAATTTTTTTAAAGATTTATTGATTTATTTGAGAGAGCATGAGCACAAGTCGGGGAAGGGGCAGAGGGAGAGAGAGAAGAAGCAGACTCCCCACTGAGCGCGGAGCCCGACAAGGAGTCGATCCCATGACCCTGAGATCACGACCTGAGTCGAAATTGAGAGTTGGATGCTTAACCGACTGAGCCACCCAGGCGACCCTGAAGAGCTGAAATTTTTATGTCAATTGATTTAAATTTAAATAGTCACATGTGGCTAGTGGCTACTGTACTGGACAGTGCGGCTCTAGAGTCTTGTGCTTTTCCTTCAAGCCACGTTCCTGTGGTACTTACGTGTTTACCCGTGTGGGTGGTTGCTTCACGTCTGTCTCCTTAAACCCTAAGCCCCACGAAGTGAGGATCGTGTTTGCCTCTTTCATCGCCAGCATTTAGCAGAGTGCCTGGCACAAAAGAGCCCTCGGTCACTACTCATTGAATAAATGAGTGAATCATTTTGTATATTCCTCTACGGAATTTAGATTCTAATTATTAGACAAAGTGGAGCCCTTACAGGGTCGTGAGCAAGGAGGCTGACAGGGTAAGTTTTGCGTTTTAGAATGAGCGTGCTGGCAGCCAAGGGAAGGATGGAAGCAAGTGCCTGAGAGATCAGGAGATCGGAAGATCAGTACGTTCATCCTAGCAATAAAGGGTGCAGACTTAAATTATGAAAACGTTGTTGGGGATGCAAGAAATACTTAGGAGCTTGGGCATTCGTTTAATATGAAGCATAAGGGAAGGAAAGTGAGTCTCGGTGTATCTCCCTGTCCCCTAAAGCAAACAAAGGCTTGGATGCTAGCGGTTATTTGGGAGGTGGTTCCAGAAAGTACAAGTGAGGAAGGGGACATATAAGCCTGAGAAGGAAGACGAGCCAGTAAAGGGTGAACTAGTGATCAGGCTACTGCTCTGGCGCAACTGGGACTCAGTGCCACTGGGACCTTCTGAGGAACTCTGTGGAACCTACCTCACAATTAGATGATGAGAAGGCAGGGCCATTTACTCACTTTCGTCGCTTCTAGAGGGTTTTCCCTGAGGCCATCAGCTCCCCTGCGTTCCTGTGTTAGGCACTTGTGGCCGAGTGAGCTCCTCTACCGTCAGAGAAAGTGCTCGAGGAGGGAAGTTGTCAGCCAGCCAGGAACCACGTCCTTCCATGGCAGCACCGAGGGATATAGAAAAGGGCATTGACTGCATCTGTCCCAGATGGTTTGAAAGATACTTGCACAATTCTGGAATGGTGTACCATTCCTGAGATGGGGGTAGATGTTAAAGAAGATGGGAAGAACTTAGAAGCAGGTGCTGTGTCCCACTTCTTTCGCATTTTCACCCATGTCTCCCCTGCTTCACAATGGACGTGGCAGGGCCAGGTGGGCACTGGCACCATCATGGCCCTGTCACCCAAACTCTCCCTCTGGGAGGTGATTTCAGGATGAATTAGTATTGGATATTCCCACATCCTCTTTCCTGACATCCAACATGCTTGTATTTAAAGAGGGAGATATGGTACATGGAATTCTAAAATATTCCCTAAGATTCCCACCTCCTGGTATCATGTCCTGTATAAGCCCCCCAGGGATTTGAGTGTGGGCAGGACCTATGAATATGATGCATTATCACTCCCACGATTAGCTTACTTTATATGACAAAGGTAAAGAGATTTTGCAGATGTAAAAAAGATCCCTAATCAGTTAACTTTGAATTAATTAAAATTCAGATGACCTTGGATGGGCCAGAACTAGTTGGTGAGGCTTTGAAAACAGGGTCTGGAAATTAGAGAGGTTCTAGTGCTTGCCTTGAGGACATGAACTGCCATGTTGTGAGAGGGCCTATGGAGATGGCCCCTTGGCAAGGACCTTAGGGCAGCCTCGAGGAGCTAAGAGAGGGCCCCACTTTATAGCCAACAAAAAATGGGAGCCTCAGTCATATAACATCAAGAAAATGAATTCTTCTGAAAATCTGTAGGAGCTTAGAAGTGGATGCTTCCGCTGTCAAGTCTCCAGATAGGAAGGTAGCCTGGCTAATACCGTGACTGTATTCTTTCAAGGCTCCAAACGCAGGACCCAGCTAGGCCGTCCCTGGATTCCTGACCATTAGAAACTGTGAGATAATAAATATATGTTGTGTTAAGCCACTAAGTTTGTGGTAATTTATTATACAACAATAAAAAAAACTAATATAGGTGGTAATTAAAAGGAGTTCTGGAATTTAACCCACTTTGTTTTAATCAAGGGCCTTGGGCTGAGAATTTTTGTGTCTCCGTTTCCTCATCTATAAAAAAGAATAAAAATACAACTTACAACACAATTGTTGTAAGTATTAAATTTAGTGCGTGGCATTAAGCCAACACTCAACTAAGTAAGCTGCTATTCTGATATTATTATGGCATTATTTTTATTATCTAATTTCTTGCTAGGTTGTAGGTTATCTGACAGCTTAACAATTAGATACGGAATTTAAATGAAACTGAATCTAATTGATTTTTTTTAGTAGTAGGCAATGATAGACTGACCCAAGCAGAATGGAACAATTTTATGTTCAATCTTATGGAAATTAATTAGGCATCTACTTTGTGCTTTGGAGAGAAAAATGAGTAAAACTAAATCCTTGTCCTTAAGGAACATACGGTGAAGATTTGTTGAAGAAAAATGTTAGGATAGCTTTTAATTACTAATGGAAACAGCATACCTGCATAAAACTGCACAAATTCTAAGCATACAGCTGAAAACAAATTTGAATAAACTTCCATGTAATTGGCACCTGGATGAAGAAAACATAACATGACCAGCATCTGGCAGTCCCACCTTGTTCCTCGATCAAGTGATTACCCAAGGGCAACCCTTCTTCTGATTTCTCATACCACAGACTAGTTTTCCATGTTTTGAACTTCGTATAAATGGAATCACACAACAAGCTCTCTTTTTTGTCTGGCTTCTTTTGTTCAACACTGTGGTGGTAAGATTCATCTGTACTGTTACACATATTTGTAGATCATTTATTCTCATTGCCATATAGTATTCCATTGTGTAAATATTCCACAATTTATCCATTCTACTGAGGGGCATTTGCGTAGTTCTCAGTTTTTGCTGATTACAAATACTGTTCTATGAACATGCTAAGAGACATGTTTTAGTGACTCTATATACACATTTCTGTTGGAAATATATGTAGAAAATGAATCACATTTTGAGGTTTTTTTTTTTTTTTTTTTTTTAAAGATTTTATTTATTTATTTGAGAGAGCGAGAATGAGAGAGAGAGAGCACATGAGAGGGGGGAGGGTCAGAGGGAGAAGCAGACTCCCTGATGAGCAGGGAGCCCGATGCGGGACTCGATCCCGGGACTCCAGGATCATGACCTGAGCCGAAGGCAGTCGCTTAACCAACTGAGCCACCCAGGCGCCCACATTTTGAGTTTTGAAATAATAGTATGACCAGTCAATATGAACAGCAGTAAAATGACCCAGGTGACAGAAAAATGGGACATTCAACAGCATGTCGGCAGGTAGGCGGAAAATATGGGTGGTTGTGCATCCTGCAGTAGTACCAGAAGATTCAGTCAATAAAGACTGAACTGGAGGTGCCTGGGTGGCTCAGTCAGTTAAGCGTCTGACTCTTGATCTCATCTCAGTTCTCGATCTCAGGGTTGTGAGTTCAAGCCACACTGGGTGTGGAACCTACTTTAAATAGATAGATAGATAGATAGATAGATAGATAGATAGATAGATAGATAGGCAGGCTAGATTAAAAAAAAAAAGACTGAACTGAATGGAGTAGATTACCCCTTCCAGTATGGAAAGAATGGAGACCACACACTAAGCTTATAGGGACAGACACATCATTAGTGATTGAAAGAGCATTCTCAATATTGAAGGACATTGAGACATACCTGTGAGTGTGACATTTGGGTGGAACCTATACAAACAAGGGAGAAAAACAAGGTAACCTTACTGAGCCAAAACATAAAACTCATCAGTTCCTAGTAATAGGTGCATGAACTGTGGCAGAGGAAAATCCTTTCTTGACCAAGTACTGTTTCACTTTCTGGGTACACAGGAAACTATATTTCCCAGCCTCCTTTACAGCTATCTGAGGCCATATGACTGGGTTCTGGCCAGTGGGGTGTAGGCTTAAAAGTGCATATTACTTACTGGCTTGGATATAAAACATGGTATTTGTAATCTTCCACTCAGTCTCATTTCCTGGGACAAGAGCCAATGAAAAGGGTCCCTCCCAACTGTTGTTAGGCTGTGATGACAGGAAAAAATAAACCTTTGTTGGAATAGACCCCTGAGATTTTAGGGTTATTTTATTGCTGTTGTGTAGCTTAACCTACCATGATTACAACTGTAGGCAAGAAGAGAGACTATAGAGAAATTTCCTAACTTTGAGCTGTCCGAAACCTGGGAGTATTTAAACTATGCCTGGACTGCCTTTGACTAGGTCTGTTAAAAATCATCACTTGCTGACACCTCCAGGCCTTTCTTATCACCTGTCCTTCTAACAACTCTGCAAGCTAGTCAGGTAACATGAGGAAACTCAGGCTCAGAGAAAGTCTGTACCTAAGTGGCCGGTTTGAAATCTGAGCCAGGGTTGTCCAACACCAGAACCCTTTTTACTTGTTTCTTCACCTGCCTTTTTAGGCTGTTAAAAGGTATCTTTGTTTGGGTTCCCTCTGAGACAAGGATTCCAGTACAAGTAGTTTATTTGGGAGGTGACCCAAGGAAGTATCCAGAGAGAAGTGAAAGGAAAGAGAAGGCAGTCAATAAAGGGTATGCTATCAAGCCAGTTACCACTAGAGGCAACTGGGTCTCATTTGGTGAGGGAAGCTCTGGGAGTAAGTGTTGAACACATTCCTCAAGTCTTTTCTTCCTAGGGGTGAGAGAGCTGGGGTATTGATACAGCACTATTCCTCAAACTTTAGTTTAGATCAGAATCATCAGAGGGCTTGTGAAAACAGATTGCTGCGTCCTACCCCCAGCTTTCTGGTTCAGTAGATCTGAGGTGGAACTTGATAATTTGCATTTCTAACAAATTTCCAGGTGATACTGATGATGCTTGTCCAGGGACCACATTTTGAGAACCTCTGTTATTACTGTTTCTGTGTGAAATTTCTTCCCTGGAATTTCGCTAGGAAACATGTGTGTTTTTCTGAGTTCCAAATTCTAAGATAAACCCATTGGCGAAAATGGGGGTAAGTATTATAATTCTCCTGTACGAATTAAAGCTTAACTCTCAATCCAGAGACTTTATGATTTCAAAGGAATCTGATGTTCAGTCAAAAGCAAGAGCAAAATTGTGGGCAAAAGCTTTCTCATGGAGTGAAAGTTTAAGGTCAGCATTTCCAGGAACAAAGACAGGAGTACGTGGAAGAGAAGTGATTATGATCTAATTGGTCAGTCTCGTATCTGTTACCATGTTAAAAATGTGTAGTGTGTTCATACCTCTGTCAGTTGTTAATGGTGTAATATTCTTGCAAAGAAAATATTCGTAAGTTTATACCAGTGAATACACTTTGTACAAATCCTATGATTTGTACATTAGAATGACATGTTTTGAAAGCAAAATAAGTCCTTAAATTGTCAATAAAATATGTGATTTTGGGTGGTGCTCTTAACTTTGTTAAGCAATCAGAATATTCAGATAATATTCAAGAAATATGCGATAATTCTGTTGACATTTCTAATCTTTGAATATTCACTGTAGGCTACTGTTCTTTGTAAATACTACTAAACTTAATATTTATCATTCATTAAAGTCTTTCAGATATGTGTAATAATGAATAAAGAGTATGAAGAATATTAATGTATTTAAAGAATAATTTATAATTTGGAGAACTCCTGAGAACTCCCAAGTATTTCAGTTTATTGTTTCAAATGTTGAAGAATTTGGAAACACCGTTGTACACAAACTCCCATCCCTTATTATCAGAGACTATACATAGAGAGAGCTAATTATCTGACTTTTCCTCCTGTGGACAGCGTGGGCAAAGGCAGCTCTATCAAAGAAAGCCAGAGGAGATATGGTGAGGCAACAGATAAAAGAGGATACAAATACTGGGGGAAGGGTTGGACTGAATTACTTAAAAAAAAAAAAAAAACTTTATTGGTTAAGCATCCAGCCCTTGGTTTTGGCTCGGGTCATGATCTCATGGGTTGTGAGATTGAGCCCCCCATCGGGCTGTGTGCTCAGAGGGGAGTCTGCTTGGGATTCTCGCTCTCCTTCTCCCGCTGCCCCTCCCCCTGCTCTCTCAAATAAGTAAATAAATCTTTAAAAAATAACTTTATCGAGGCATATTTGATATACCGTGTATTTCAGCCATTTAAAATGTATAATTTAGGGGCGCCTGGGTGGCTCAGTCGGTTAAGCGACTGCCTTTGGCTCAGGTCATGATCCCAGGATCCTGGGATCGAGCCCCGCATCAGGCTCCCTGCTCAGCAGAAAGCCTGCTTCTCCCTTTCCCTCTGCCTGCGCCTCTGCCTACCTGTGCTGTCTCTCTGTCAAATAAATAAATAAACAATGTCTTTAAAAAAAATAAAATAAAATGTATAATTTAATGAATTTTAGTAAATTTATAGTGTTGAGCAGCTATCACCACAATTCAGTTTTAGAACATTTTTATCACCCTTCAAAATATCCCCCATGCCTATTTGCAGTCAATCCCAGTTACCCAGCCCAAGTGCCAAATGACCATTAATCTGCTTGAATTACTTTTAAGGGATCTGCCAACCCTAAGATTCTATTGAAACTAGAATTCTGAGTCTTGGGCACAGTTACCCTGCAGAAAAATGCGAGCTCACCCCAGGGAATTCCAAAGGCATTTGCTTTTCTGAGAACACATGCCTTCAGTGAACTTGCCATTTTGACACTTAGCAGCTTTCCTCATTAGCACGACCTTTCACACTGAGCAGATTCAAAGACACCTGTTGATTATTTTGCTGTTAACTAGGACCCTGGCATCCTAGGAACACTGAGGGCAAAGGGGCTCTGTCACATGTTAAAAACATCAGCTTCTTTGTTTATGTAGGCACTTTGCTTCCAGGCTGTTCTTATGGATAAAATCAACAGAAGAGAATTCTTTTAAAACTTTGAAGTACCAGATGTTTTCTTCTGGGCTTTCCTTAGAATGTGGTCTTGTCCTGACTTCATAAAAGAAACACATTTAAAGCCAGTTCTCTCCAACCCAGTGGTAGAAATTGATGGTGCAACCAGAGATACCTGGAGTTTTGCTACTCATCTCAAAGAATGTGCATTTAAGTTAGGCACTGAGGTAACCTCTCCAGGGCTGGGAAAATTCTGTTCTTGTGTCCTTTGGCTCTCTTAGAAGTCTAGGAGTCCAGTTTTGTTCCGAGGGATAACTACAGTTGGGGTCAGATCCTTGATCAGATCCATAGTATCAAATAATTATGACTAGAAAAGTCATAGCCATCAAAATTAAGAAATAAACTTAAATTTCCAAGATAATATAAGATAGCAGATTCATTTCCAAATCCTATAAATGAATACAGATTTTTCATGAGCCTCGGTTTTCTCATCTGTAAAAATAGGCCCAATCATACCATAGTCTAAAGCGTAAGGGCTAAATGTGTCAAAGAATAAGAAAGTATCTGGAATTGTGCACAACAGTTAACATGTAATGCATCCTAAGTCCCCTTTTTTGACTTGTTGATATTGATTAAATGAAAGATTGTGCTCTGCTATTCTACATAAGACATAAAAAATTACAGGTTCTATTGCATTTCTATCTATGACAGCAAAGACCGAAGCTATAAATTTTTTAAAAAATGGATTAGCATGACTTCACAAAGTAGGACAAGAAGCTTTTGTCAAGAAATGCCAAAAAGCATAATTTTTAAAGCCTTTGATCAATTAGGAAGCACGTTTGCAACATACATAATAGAGAAGTTAGTAGTGGTATTATATAAAGGACACTAACAAAACAATTTGAATGAACATTAGAACAAAAAACATAAATAAGAAATTCGCCAAAAAGATGCACCTATAAACATATTTTAAAAGTTTACCCTTGCCAAATTTAAAAAAATGCAAATTGCATCTACAGGAAGATATTATTTTTCACCCACAAGATTGTAAACAATTGAAAGAGTTAGCAGTTTTCAGTGATAAGGACAGTGTGGATAAATAGACATGCTCATACACTGCTGGTGGGAGTGAAAATTAACGCAACCTTTGTGTATGGGGAATTTTGTTAAACACACTTAAATCTGCTGACCTCACAATTCAATTTCTAGGACTTCTTCCTAAGGAAATAATTATTTTTTATTTTTTATTTTATTAAAAAATTTTAATTCCATTATAATTAACATGTAGTGTTATATTAGTTTCAGGTGTACAGTATAGTGATTCAACAATCCTATACACTACTCAGTACTCATCATGGTAAGTGTACTCTTAATCCCCTTCACCTATTTTACCCATCCCCCCACTTCCCCTCTGGTAACCACCAATTTGTTCTCTATATTTTGAAGAGTCTGGTTTTTGGTTTTTCTCTTTTTTTCTTTGTTTGCTTGTTTTTTTCTTGAACTCCACATATGAATGAAATAATATGGTATTTGCCTTTCTCTGAATAACTTATTTCACTTAGCATTATATCCTTTAGATCCATCCATGTTGTTGTAAACAGCAAGATCTCATTCTTTTTTATTGCTGAGTGATATTCCTGTGTGTGTGTGTGTGTGTGTGTGTGTGTGTGTGTGTGTGTGTGTGTACACATATCACTTCTTTATGCATTCATTTATTGACGGACGCTTGGGTTGCCTCCATAATTTGGTTATTGTAAATAATGCTGCAATAAGCATAGGGGTGCATATATGTTTTCGAATTAGTGTTTTATTTTTCTTTGGGTAAATACCCAGTAGCAGAATTACTGGATTGTATGGTAATTCTGTTTTTAATTTTTTGAGGAATCTCCTTATTGTTTTCCTCAGTGGCTGCACCAGTTTGCATTCCCACCAATAATTCACAGAGCTTCCTTTTTTCTCCGCATCCTTGCCAATACTTGTTGTTTCTCGTGTTTTTATTTTAGCCATTCTGACAGGTGTGAGGTGACACCTCACTGTGGTTTTAATTTGTATTTCCCTGATGACAAGTGATGTGGAGCATCTTTTCATGTGTCTCTTGACCATCTGTATGTCTTCTTTGGAGAAATGTCTGTTCATGTCTTCTGCCCATTTTTAATTGGGTTAGTTGTTTCTTTGGTGTTGAGTTGTATAAATTCTTTATATATTTTGGATATTAACCCCTTATTTGCAAATATTTTCTCCCATCCAGTGGGTTGTCTTTTTGTATTGTTGGATGGTTTCCTTTGGGGTGCAAAAGCTTTTTATTTTGATATAGTTCCAATAGTTTACATTTGCTTTTGTTCCCTTGCCTCAGGAGATATACCTAGAAAAATATTGTTATGACTGATGTCAGAGAAATTACTGCCTACGTTCCCTTTTAGGATTCTTATGTTTTGGGGCCTCACATTTAGGTCTTTAATCCATTTTGAGTTTATTTTTGTATATGGTGTAAGGAAATGGTCCAGTTCCTTTCTTTTGCATGTAGCTGTCAAGTTTTCCCAACACTGTTGAGGAGACTGTTTCCCCCATTGCATATTCTTGCCTCATTTGTTGTAGATTAATTGACCATATAATTGTGCATTTATTTCTGGGCTCTCTATTATGTTCTCTTGATCTATGTGTCTATTTTTGTGCCAGTACCACACTGTTTTGATTACGACAGCTTTGTAGTATATCTTAAAATCTGGGCTTGTGATACCTCCAGCTTTGTTCTTTCTTTTCAAGATTGCTTTGGCTATTCAGGGTCTTTTGTGGTTCCATACAGATTTTAGGATCAATTGTTGTAGTGCTATGAAAAAATGCTGTTGGTATTTATGTAGGGATTGCATTAAATTTGTAGATTGCTTTGGGTAATATAGACATTTTAACAACATTTGTTCTCCCAATCCATGAGCATGGAATATCTTTCTATTTGTTTGTATCATCTTCAATTTCTGTCATCAGTGTTGTATAGTTTTCAGAGTATAGGTCTTTCACTTCCTTGGTTAAGTTTATTCCTAGGTGTTTTTTTCTTTTTGATGCAGTTTGTAAATGGGGCTGTTTTCTTAATTTCTTTCTGCTACTTCATTATTAGTGTACAGAAATGCAACAGATTTCTGTATATTGATTTTGTATCCTGTGACCTTACAGAATTCATCCATCAGTTCGAGAAATTTTTTTGGTGGAGTCTTTAGGGTTTTCTATATGTAATATCATGTCATCTGCAAATAGTGCAAGTTGTACTTCTTCCTTACCAATTTGGATGCCTTTTATTCTTTTTTTCTTGTCTGATTGCTTTGGCTAGGGTTCCAGCACTATGTTGAATAAAAGTGGTGAGAGCAGGCATCTTTGTCTTGTTTCATAGAGGAAAGCCTAAGAAAATAATTATTAATATGCACAAATATTTAGCCACATAATGCTCAAGATGTTCTGTATGGGATTTAAAAAAAATTATATCTAGAACTGCGGCAACCTTAGATAGTCAATAGGGTGGATGAAGTAACTGCCATAGGCATTCAACTGAATACTGTGTAGTAAATAAAAATTACAGAAGAATAATTAATGACATAGGATGTGTTTTTCTTTAAGGCAGTAACCTAAGTCAAGATGACTACTGTAGTTCTATGCATCAGAGCATCCCATGTCCACATTCAAGGCAGGAAGGAGAGTGAAGGAGCTGTAACAGAGAGTACTGTTGGCATATTTATTCCGTTATAAGGAAAAAAGATCTTTTCCAGAAGTTCCCAGCAGAGTTCCTTTTCCCTCTAGTTGACCAGATCTGTCAACTGGATACCCGTTTCTGTAGGAGAGACCAGGAATGTAAGTTTTTTTGTTTTTGTTTTGTTTTTATTTTGTTTTGTCTTTTGTTTGTTTGTTTTTTTAACCTCTTTGGTAGAAGGTGGCAAGGGAGAAGAGAACTGGGATGGCTATTGTATACCAACAGACACTGTCCATCACACTTTCTTCACTGTTCTGAGATGCTGTTTCCAGGGCTGCATAACCCTAGCTTTAGAGTCTCAACAGTTTTCCAAATTTCCAGGTGCCTTCAAAGAGGAGGGGGGGATTAATTCCTTTTCACAGAGAAGTCCTTGTTTAGAACTCCTATGGGCTTATTAATTTAGTAGGCTTTTCTCACCACTTTTGGGTTTTAGTTTTCATTTTGTTTGTTTGCGGGTTTATTATCCCAGGAACTATAGTATAACTGTAGCGATGAGGAAATTATATACTTATTTTGAATAACTGGAACAGACAAGAAAGCAATCCAGAGACTTCATTTATTTTTTGATCATATGGTAAAGGGATTTATGTGTCATCCTGTTGTGTATATTTGGACAGAAGCTTAGGGTGCTATGTTAGCACCAAGTAAGAATTTAAGGAGGTAAGAGCCTTCGTTTTTTTTTTTTTTTTAAGATTTTATTTATTTATTCATGAGAGACAGAGAGAGAGAGAGGCAGAGGGAGAAGCAGGCTCCCCGCTGAGCAGAGAGCCCGATGTGGGACTCGATCCCAAGACCCTGGGAGGATCATGACCTGAGCCGAAGGCAGACGCTTAACCATCTGAGCCACCCAGGCGCCCAAGAGCCTTCGTTTTTAACAGCCAGCAATGGACTTAGAATATCCAATTGGAATGGAATTTACTGTGGCTCTATCTTTGAAATATAACTGGGCTGTTACTGAGCTCCTGAAATAGCAAACACGGAAAAGAAAGACTCAATTTTAACTAATAACACATCTATACACAAAAGCCTTTTGCTTGACCCTCATTAATACAACTAAAATCTATTTCCATTTACTTGTGGAGAAAAAGATTGATTTTCTCATTTCTTCCTTAAGAAACACTGATAACTACACCCTGAAAAAATACCATCCACATGCAGTGTCTTCTTCCCCAGGGTCCCATCAAATTAAAATTACTCAGTTCCCCCAGTGTGCGCACAAATTTCTCTTGTCAGAACATATAAATTAGGGCCAAAAATAAAACCTGAAAATCAGAGTAAATAGTAAAGAACACTTTTGCCCACATGCTAGTAGACCAAGTTCTAAAAGTTAGCAGCTCTCTCTAAAAATGTTTTCATCCATATATTATGAAGGAAAATGAAAAGACCCAAGAAACAAAAGGAATTTTTACTGAAATTAATTTTGTTTTATTTTGGAATTTGAATTCATGGTTAATTCTAAATTCCTATGTCTTATTTTTAAGAATACAAAGGAAGCTGATGAATAATCCTTAAGTATATCTGCCTAACATACCCACACAAATGGAAACCCATCACTTCATCAATGAGGCCATTTCTACCTATGACCAAACCACACTGCATAGCAATACCATTCTGTGTGGTTCATTACTGACCACTTCAAAGATCAGTCCAGTTTGTTCCTTGAGAACCTCAACTATCCACTCAGTTGGTGACCGATGGTGCTGAGTTGTTGTGACATAACTGACATTTATCAAGTTCTTACTCAGTGCCATGCATTAGTTTAAGTGTTTTACGTGTGTCGTCTCAGTTAGTCTTCAGGACAATGCTATAGCCATGTGTTATTATTAATTATTATCATTATATCTATTTGGGGAATTCATACCTCAGTCAGTAGGAAGCAAATGTTTCTAGATGCCCTTCTCCAGCTCTATTTCTTGTCCTTACAAATTGTAAGAAAGGTGTACTCAAAACTAAAGCACCATATACTCACCCACAGATGTGCTATAAGGTGTGGGCCAAAGGTGGATTGGCAGCTATCAGGTAGAAGGGTGGGATAGAATGTGGGGCCAGCTTAACCTTGTTTTACTTTATTGTTGCCACCTTCCCAAATGCCCAAATTGGGTATGGGTCGATTTTAAGAGTACTATGAGTCGATTGTATCTATGTGGATTTCACACTTTTAAGCTGTAACACAAACATGTCTTTATTTCAACTTGAGATTCAACATCCAAATCCACTAAAAGAGAGAGTATTGTGTTTTAATAAAATGCCATACAACCACCAAATTAGGGTAGGGCTTTGAGTAGACTGCTTGGGGTAGATTTGACCTGCCCATGAAGATGCACCCCACAAGGGTGACAGTCATAGCACTTCTCTGCCCAAGTGCCTTATTGTCACTTCTAGCTACTGGCCACTGCTGACTATTAGAGAAGAACATACGTTCCAAGCTAGGGCAACCAAATTTGCTGGCATAGGAATTAAGAATCAGGATTCAGAGAAGGATAGGAATCCTCTGCATCTGGCTTGAACTGAGGGCATGGAAATTTAGGATCTGTGGAGGGATGGCCCTGAGCACAGAGAAACAAAGATAACTGAGGAAAGAAAGAAAAGAATAAAATACATGAGCAGGGAAAAGCAGTGCTGAGAGACCATATGGTATAATATGGTAGGAAAAAGGGAGAGACTGCTGCCTTTCTATGGGTTTGGACAAATGTATAATGATATATATCCACCATTAGAATATCATGGAGAAAACTTTCACTGCCCTAAAAATCTCCTGTGCTCTGCATGTTCATCCTTCCCTCTCCC
>NW_027397078.1:32517654-32563808 GCF_003265705.2 Callorhinus ursinus
TGCCCTAAAAATCTCCTGTGCTCTGCATGTTCATCCTTCCCTCTCCCCTACCCTTGGCAACCACTGATCTTTTCACAGTCTCCATAGCTTTGCATTTTCCAGAATGTCATATAGTTGGAATCAAACAGTATATAGCCTTTTTAGATTGGTTTCTTTCACTTATTAATATGCATTGGAGTTCCCACCATGTCTCTTCATGGTTTGATAGCTCATTTTTTTTTTAGTACTGAATAATATTCCATCATCTGGATGGACCACAGTTTATTTATCCATTCACCTACTGAAGTACATCTTGCCTGCTTCCAAGGCTTGGCAATTATAAATAAAGCAGCTGTAGACATCCAAGTGCAGGTTTTTTTGTGTGGACATTGTTTTCAACTCCTTTGGGTAAATACCAAAAAGTGTAATTTATGGATTGTATGATAGGATTCTGTTTAGTTTTGTAAGAAACTGCCAAAATGTCTTCCAAAGTGGCTAAACCATTTTGCTTTCCCACAAGTTGAGAGAGTTCCTGTTGCTCCACATCCTTGCCAGCATCTGGTGTTGTCAGTGCTCCAGATTTTGGGCATTCTGATAGGTATGTAGTGGTATCTCATTTTAAGTTACACTTACCTGTTGACATATGATGTGGAACGTCTTTCCATATGCTTATTTGACATTTGTATAGCTTCTTTGGTGAGGTATCTGTCAAGGCCTTTGGCCCGTGTTTTAATTTGGGTCTTTTTTTTTTTTTTAAGGATTTTATTTATTTGTTTGACAGAGAGATACATGGTGAGAGGGGGAACACAAGCAGGGGGAGAAGCAGGCTTCCCACGGAGCAGGGAGCCCGATGCGGGGCTCGATCCCAGGACCCCGGGACCATGACCTGAGCCGAAGGCAGATGCTTAATGACTGAGCCACCCAGGCGCCCCTTAATTTGGGTTGTTTTGTTTTCTTATTGTGGAATTTTAAGTGTTCTCTGTATATTTTGGATCATAGTCCTTTATCAGATGTCTTTTGCAAATATTTTCTCACAATCTGTGACCTGTCTTCTCATTCTCTCAACAGTCTTTTGCACAGCAGAAAAAAATTAATTTTAGTGAAGTCCAGCTTGTCAATTATTTCTCTCATGGATCATGTCTTTGGTGTTGAATCTAAAAAGTCATTGCCAACTGTTGGTATGCAAACTCTGCAGGAGCATCCCAGGTGTAATCTGAAACGGGCCCCCATACTGGCAAGACAGAGAGACCAAAGAAAGAGGCAGGCCATTTGAGGTTGGTAACTGACAAGTTTATAATAAGCAAGGGAACTTACCCGCAAGGCTTGTCTTGAGCAACAGCAAGATGAGTAGATCTCCACACCTGCCCATCAAATCTAAAAAGTTTATATACAGGAATTAACTGGGTTCAGTCATGTATACTGTCTGGATGGTCTTAACACCACATCACAATCTCAAAGTTGTGCTCTTGGAGCAGCCTCTGGAAGTGGGGAAGGCAAATTAAATCCACATTCCAAGGATGGGGGAAGAGGTGTGGAGCCTCTGATTGCTGGGGTCCAGCTCACGGCTCAACTGGTGATCATGTCCTCTCAATGACTTCCCCCAACACCCAGCCAAAGGTTTCCTCCTATGCTATCTTCTAGGGGTTTTGTAAAAAGTCTCGTGGTTTATATTCAGGTCTGTGATTCACTTTCAGTTAACTTTGGATGTGGTTATAAAACATAAGGCGTCCTTGTACTTGTGGTATTGGAACTGTTCTGCATCTTGACTTTGGTGGTGGATATACAGATCTACACTTGTGATAAATTGTATAGAATTAATACCCATACAAGTATAAGTAAAACTGATGAAATCCGAATAAGATCAGTAGATTACATCACCAACAATATCCTGGTTGTCAGATTACATTATAGTTTTGCAAAATATTGCCATTGGGGGAAATGGGTAACGTGTACATGGGATCTCTCTGTATTATTTCTTCTAATTTCATATGAATCCCTATAATTATCTAAATAAAAAAGGACTACAGGTTAAGCCCCAGAACTAAGCTATGTGGTATTTGGAATCACAGAATTAATGTTAGGGTTGGAAAAGTCCTTAAAACAGCATTTCTGGGGCACCTGGGTGGCTCGGTCATTAGGCGTCTGCCTTCGGCTCAGGCCGTGATCCCAGGGTCCTGGGATCAAGCCCCACATCGGGCTCCCTGCTCCGTGGGAGGCCTGCTTCTCCCTCTCCCACTCCCCCTGCTTGTGTTCCCTCTCTCGCTGTGTCTCTCTCTGTCAAATAAATAAATAAAATCTTAAAAAAAACCCACAACATTTCCTAGATCATGTTCTCAGAAAGATACTTCATAACATAGTCTGTGAAAAAAAAAGGGAGTTCATGTTCAAATAAGTGAAGGATGCTGTATATTTTAAATTCCATCCTGGAGATTTACTATGCTTATCACTTTAATAATAAAAGTCCTGAAAATGTCTGCATATTAGTCATACATGGCTTTGATCATACTGGGTTACAAACATCCACAGAATATCAAGAGCATAAAAAGTAAACAGCTGAGGGGCTGGGGCTTTGCTGATCTAGGGTGGGCTTGGCGAAGATGATCTGCTTCTGTTCCATGTGACTCACATCCTCCTCTTTAACTCTGTGCTTCCCCAAATTATTTCACTGTGCTAGCTGCTGGGAATACTGGTGATCGAAGTAGACAAAATCCCAACCGTCTGGTGAGGGAGGCAGAGAATCAAATTATCACAGAAACAAAATATAAATACACGGTGTGATAGGTGCTTTCTGAAAGAAAGATACACAAGACTCTAAGTGCATTTAAAATAGGGATTTGACCTTGTCTGAGAGATTGAAGTCGGTGAGGGACGTTTCCCAATAGATGTGCCATTTGAGCTGGTATCTGAAAGATAAGTAAGCATTGGTCAGGAGATGCATGACAGCAACCGTGTCCCAAGCAGCATGAAGCCTGTGGCCCACTTACAGTCATTGTAGCGGCTGGAGTGTAGATAGAAGAAAAGAATTGTGAGGCAAAACCAAAAAGGAGGGAGGCGCCTGGGTGGCTCAGCCACTTAGCGTCGGACTCTTGATTGAGGCTCAGGTCATGATGTCAGGGTGGTGAGATGGAGCCCTGCGTCAGGCTCTGTGCTCAGTGTGGAGGCGGCTTGAGATTTTCGCCCTTTCCCTCCGCCCCTCCCCCACTCGCATGCGCACTCTCACTCATAAATGAATAAATAAAAGCTGAAAAAAAAACAAAACAAAAAGGAAGGCTGGGCTGAACTGGATAGAGCCCCAGGGTTCATGGGACAAATTCAAGGCTTCATTGTAAGAGGCCTAGGAAGCCAGCGAATGATGCTAATTAACAAGCAACATGACCGGTTTTGTGTATCGAGAGGCCCTTTGTGTGGCCACAGTGCGGAGGTGCGGGGGGTGAGAGGGAAGAAGGGAAAACCAGTCAGAACGCTTTTATTCTCATTTCTTGTAAGTTCTGTAAACATCCCTTAGTGCGTGTTTGGACAGATTGTATAGCAAACATAGTTTTGCTGGTATATTGGAAATGTTTTTTTGTTAACTATTGCTCTAGAATCGTTTGCAGCATTCACAGGCCAGGGATGTTCAAACTGTGCCCTTAGGCTTGAGGGAAGGACACATACTGGGCTTCCCCCAGGGGTGGGTTAGGGACTGTGTTCTGTGCTTTTAATTTGCTTTTCCATGCATGACAAGATTTTCTTCTTAAGATAAACCTATTAGGGTTGTGATTTTTCATTTAGCAAAACAGAAAAATTAGATTCAGCTGTGATTCTAAGTCAGTTATGATGTCCTCAAGGTTTTGGAACCCTCTGTGGCATCTCAAGTGATTTTTCTACTTAAAATGAACATTTACGCATCTGTCATTCTTTGTGGCGGAACCATGTACTTCTCCCAAGAGAATAACCCAGTATGTCCCCAATAAGAGGATAAATAGGAGAGACACTCATCCAAAAAACAAACAAACAAACAAACAAACAAACAAACAAAAAAAAACGGCATTATGAAGGGCCGGACAGAGACATCAGACTGGGTGGCTAGAAATAGTTCCCAGGAGACGCTGGAAGGAACAACAACTGGAGAAGGACGTTAGGTGAGATGATGTCTTCAGAGGGTTGGCAGTGGGAAAGTGGCAGCTGACCTGGAAAATAAATAATTGCCCTCCCCTTGGTTTATGAGCCACCTTCTTCAGAAGAAGAGAAGCTCTCCCGCAACTGAGGTCGCCAGCAACTTTGAGGCGTGTGGGAAGTATAGCACTTCCATCCAACCCCATCCCTTCTCATTCCTGGAAGACGCAGTGAGAACTTTGGGAGGGGGAGGGCAGTCCATGGTGAGGGAAGAGCCAGAATGGAAAGGCAACCCATGTGCTCTTATTGCTGGAAGCTGGCTCTAACGGTTACTGGGCCAGGGCCTCCATCCCCTAGCTGCTGGGCATGTTGGCCCCTAACAGCTCACAGCTGCCCCTTTCTCTGAAGATTTGCCCTCAATTGGATGGTAGCTGCCTCACCTGGAAGTGAAGCCCACCATCCCCACCCGCAGAGCCAAGAGCTAATGATTTATTGGCATGGGGGCCATTTGTGCTTCAGAGCTTCCGATGGGATCAGCTTGAAGCTGGTCTCCAGCCAAGCCCACCCCCCTGCACCGCACCCTATCCTGCTTCCGTCCCTCCCTTTCTCTTGAGGGCTCTCCTTCGATGAACCACGTACCTTCAAAACTGTCTCAGGCCTGGCTTCTAGGGAACTGATTCTAAGACAGGGGCTTGGCAGTGATCAGTTACTTAAATTTTTTTTTTTTTGAGAATAATTCACTGATTAACACAAGTCTGGTAAAAATACCTTCTCTGCCTTTCAAACACTTCAACGGGCCATTAAGAGGTACTTGCCAAAGACTGATGCCATCCAATGAATAAGACACCTGGGCAGCTTGGCTCAGGCACAGGTGTTAAATCGCAATGCCTGGTATCCTGGGAAGGTTACATTAAGCCCTCAGACTGTACTCCCACCGGAGAGTTCCTACAGAGCATGGGTGGGCAAATTATGACCCAATGGGGCAAATCTGGCCTGCAGCCCATTTTTGTATAACCCATAAGGTAAGAATAGCTTTGTATTTTTAAATGCCCCCCCAGATCAAAAGAAGAATATTTGTGGGGTGTGAAATTATATGCAATTGAAATTTTAGTGTCTGCAAATACAGTTCTATTGTCTCCCAGCCACATCCATTTGCTTACTGATTATCTGTGGCTGCTTTTCCCCTGCAGCAGCAGAATGGAGTGGGTGCAGCAGAGGCTCTAGAGCCAGGAAAGCCTACAATATTTACTGTCTGCTTTTATAGGGAAAGTTGCTGATTCGGGCTGTAGAGAAATGAGGGGCTTGAGTCCTGCTCTGTTTGACAGTTTGCTCTGAATAGCTCGTTCCAGCTGTTAGAAGATTTTTCTATTTTTTTTCTAACAAGTCCGAGCTGAGCAGAGCACAGGGGAGTAGTTGTGCATGTGGCTAATGGAGGAGGGAGCACTGAATCAGAGGTACAAACCCACAGTGGGCATTGCAGCCTTGAGAGGAGACCCAGAGGCAGTTTTTATCATTAAGAGGAATGAAGAGGTTGACTTGAAGCAGAAGGGACTTGGAGAGGTGGAAAGAATGGTGTGGGCCAGTAGGGAACTCACAGAGCTGAAATCAGTGAAAATCAGTAATTGCATCTGCATAGTGTCTAAGCCCCAGGAGCCCCCATTGAAGCAGCCAAAATGGATCGAATTTCTGCTGGGGAAAGGCTTGCTATTGATCATGCAGACACATCAACCAATCCTGCATCTTTGCAGAAATCATTACTCTCTAAGAAATCCTGTCTAGAAATAGGATCCTCCGTCACTTTCCTGATGACTTGAGAAAGCATTCTAGACAGGATGAAGTCAGCAGGATGGATCCCTGCAAACTAAGCTAAAGAGGGGAGAATGTGTGAAGGTGAGTGGGAACCCATTCAAATTCAACTCACACTTGTTTGATACAGAGCAAAGTTTTTGTGTATGTTACCCGTTCATTATGAGCCCCAATTTCTGGATGGAGAAACTAAGACTCCCAACAGTTCTAAAACATTTTTTTTTTTGCAGGATCACAATGCTAGCGAGAGAAATTAGCTGAAAATAACAACGTTGGCAAACTAGACAGGCATCAGGGAGTGAGAAGGGGAAGAAGGAGGTGGTGGGGGGATTCCATTGTACATAGGGACTCAGGTGGGCAGCCCTGGATTTTGGCCTTGAACTCTGTAGGTTCAGACCAGTTACCAGAGTGGGCCTGGGACCAGGGTGAGCACATTAAGGAGGTTGGAGACAATGAAAACAACTCAGGTTCTAATTATGAGTGAAGGTAGAATGTTGCTGGGTTTTCTGGGAAGGAAAGGCTGCATGCATACACGGTTGAACGAGAGCCATGGAGCCTGGAACGAGACTCCCCACCTACTAGCTATGTGAGCTTGGGAAAGTCACCTAACTCCTCTGTGCCACAGTAGAATGAGGTCAACAATAGTACCTATTCCATAGGGTTGCTATGAAGATTAAAATGGGTTAATAGTTGTAAAATGTAAATATGCCTTCATTACATAAGGTAGATAATGGAGATCATTAGTGCTTGTAAACATTGAACAACCAGTTCTCTGAAAAATGTTTAAAGAAATCTGATTTTTAGCATTTGTTAATTCCCATAGTGTAAGTACTCCCATGGTGGCAGGTATGAAGCTACTGATGTGGCATCATTGAATACCAGATTGGGAAGAGGTAAGTATAGTAGCACACCAGTATATGGTATTTCCAACATACAGATATAATAGATGTATTTGATCTCAAGAGCATGATCATATAATGCAGTAAGATAATTAGAAAGTGATGAGTTTTGAGTATTAACCTTGTTTTAAAAATAATTTAATTGTAAGTTTATGTAATTTAATTTTTAATATAGACTATGTTTAACAATTGACTTTCACATCCTGACAGTTTTTTGGAGAGAGAGAGAGAGAGGGAGAGAGTGAGCATGAGCAGGAGGAGGGGCAGAGGGAGAATCTTAGGCAGGCTCCACACTCAGCACAGAGCCGGATGTGGGGCTCAATCTCACGACCCTGAGATCATGACCTGAGCTGAAATCAAGAGTTGGATGCTTAACCGACTGAGCCACCCAGGTGCCCCTCTTATCCTGACATTTTAACAATTGGCCTTCTCAAGCAAGTATGAGGTGAATTCAGCATGGCTGTACTGAATGGCATGTAGTTTAGAGGCTGTAGTCTGTGGCAAAGGAGAGGTCTGTAGGATGGGTTGCTAAGTGGAAGAGTCAAACCTCTGTGCTCCAGTGGCCCTGAACATTGGTTAAAATGTGGGGTACAGGTGACTGCATCTTTACAGGTAGACCTCTCCTGGTGGCAGCAGGAGGTGCTGCCAACTCAGCACTGTCAACTTCTGGAAACCATCCCAGACCACACATCTGCTCTTGCAGCTTCACCCTTGAAAGGGGGTGGATTTGTGGAAGCCTTTCTTTATTGTGGAACACAAAGGAGCCATGCTGGGTTATGTGGCACACAATGAGGGCTTAGTTTGGGAATCTGGGTAGTGCTTAATCAGCAATGGGATAATTCAAATGTATAATGAGAGGAAAACAAAGCATGTTGTTATCCCATCCGTTTTCCCCTGCTTTCCTTGTATTCTTCCTTGAGGGTTATCAGGATGTTGAATCATTGTCCTGGAGAGGATGGTACAGGATGTGTTAGAGCTGTCCTTGAGGAAAAAAGTCAACCTCTGAATATAGTTGTAGATTTATTCTGAGAAGTGCTGTTAGCCTTCTCATTTCCCTCCTACACACACACACACACACACACACACACACACACACACACACACCATTAGTAGATGTTCAATAAAGTGTTTTTTTTAATGAATGAATGAATAAATGAATGGAACAGTTTGACAGAGCAATCAAAGATTTTTTTCAAGAAAAAGATTTAACCCTTGATGTGAAAAGAGTTCTACAACACTGTGATAGAATTATTCATAACATATTCTTCCTTTTTCCCACCTCCACTAGAGGAATACATTTTGCTGTTCCATTGATGTTGGGCTCAGTCATGTGACTTACTGTGGCCAATGAGGTGTTAGCAGGCATGATGCAAGTAAAGTTTTTAAGCATACTTGAGGGTTGGGTGTGCACACTTGTGCCTCTGCTGTCAGAAGAGCTCCCCCTGGGGAGTTGCTGCATCTTCAGCCGGAGCTGAAGAATGAAATATATTTGAACAGAACAGAGCCTAGTCCACAGCAAGGCAAGCCTGGCTGGGCCCACAGCTTGAAGCAGAACAGCCTTTCAGAGGCCAACCAATCCAAACTCATCCGACTCAGACACATGAGTGTAGTTGTTTGTTATGCAGCAATAACTGACTAATACAACCAGAGGTGGACCTTAAGGCTAAATGCTTCAGGGCTATACACTGAGTCACGGTCCTGGTAAGAATTGGATGGGGTTAATACCTTTGTATCAAGATGTTATAGGTGGATGGAACACTTTTTCAATTAATCACCCATCCACTATGTTTATTGAGAACCCATTATGTGCTGGATACTTTGTTAGATGTACAAGTACAACATGGCATTGAAAACCCAAATCCCACTCTTGAATTCCAAAGGATCACTACTCTACTTTCATATAAGAAGCTTGGGTCATTTATTCTGAAGATACGTGGTCTCTGCCTGCATTCTCTCCATTAAGGGAACTATGAACCTCTTGAAATTTTCTACTGACACTTTTTTGAGAGAGAAAGGGTTGGAAAGAAACTCTTTTCCTCTCTTTGTTTAAAAAGTCACTTGGTTTAGGGCACCTGGGTGGCGCAGTCGGTTAAGTGTCTGCCTTCGACTCAGGTCATGATCCCAGGGTCCTGGGATCGAGCCCCACATTGGGCTCCCTGCTCAGCAGGGAGTCTGTTTCTCCCTCTGACCCTCCTCCCTCTCTGAAATAAGTAAATAAATAAAATCTTTAAAAAAAGCCACTTCATTTATGCTTCAGTTAGGGCTCTTATTGCTGCAAGAGATGGAAACCCAACTCAAAGTGGGTTAAGTCTAAAAAGAAACCTACTAGTCCCTTAACTGAAAAGTCCAGAGAATTAGCATCATGAAAAGATGGACCCAGGGGTTCAAGTTACGTCATTAGGATTCATTTTCTCTCTATCCCTTGGCTCTACTCTTTCCTGTGTTGGCTTTATTCCCATAGTCCTTGTGGCAAAAAGATGGCAGCCAAAAACTCCAGGTTTTCATCATCCCAGATTCAAATCCAAAGGAAAAGGTTTTTTTCTTCTGTAGCTCCCACCAAGTCCAGGGATTGACTCTTATTGGGACTATTGCTTCCCTTGAGGCACAGCATATCCCTAAACTAATCATTGCGGTTGAGGGAATGAAATGTTCTGATTGGCCAAGGATGAGTTATGTATCATGAGTGTGACTTTCTCCCTCAAAGAGTCACAAGCAAAGAAGGAAAAGAGTATTTTCTCTTTTATTAGAGTATTAGAAATAAGGTAAAAGAAGATTTTATGGATAAAAAAGAAAAATATAGGTAGGTTACTTTAAAAAAGTAAATATGTTGGCAAATTGATTTTTGACAAGGATGCTATGTGTAAAACAATGAAGTTGGACCCTTACCTCATAGCATGTACAAAAATTAACATGAAATGGACCAGAAACCTAAATGTAAGAGCCAAAACTATAACACTCTTAGAAGAATACATGGGACTAAATGTTTGTGGTCTTGGATTTGGCAATGGATTCTTAGATATGACACCAAAGGCAAAAGCAACAAAAGAAAAACTAGATAAATTCAACTTCACTAAAGTTAAAAGTAATTTGCACTTCAATGATTATCAAGAAAGCCAAAAGACAGCCCCACAGAATGGGAGAAAATATTTTCAAATCGCATGTCTGATAAAGAACTTATATCTAGAATATATAATGAAGTCTTAAAACTCAGTAATAAAAAGACATAACGCCCTTTAAAAAATGGGCTATGGGTCTGAATAGACATTTCTCCAAAGAAGATACGCGAGTGGCCAATAAGCACATGAAAAGAAGCTCAACATCATTAGTCATGAGAGAAATGGAAATCAAATCCACAATTAGGTATCACTTCACACCTGTGAGGATGGGTATAAAAAAAAAAAGACAATAAGTTGGCAAGCATGTGGGAAAATTGGAACCTTTATACACTGCTGATGGGAATGTAAAATGGTGCAGCCACCATGGAAAACAGTGTGGTAGTTCCTCACTCCTACATATACACCTAAGAGAAATGAAAACAGAGCCCCACAAAAATTGGTATGCAACTGTTCAAAGTGGCATATTCATAATAGTTAAGAAGTGGAATCTATCCAAGTGTCTATCAACTACTGAATGGATAAGGAAAATGTGGCGCATCCATACAATGGAATATTATTTGACCACACACACACAAATGAAATAGTGATAAAAGCTACGACATGGGTGAACCTTGAAAGCATTATGCTAAGTGACAAAAGCTGGTCACAAAAGATCACATATGATATGATCCCATGTCTATAAAATGTCAAGCGTAGGCAAATCTATACAGGCAGAAAGTCGTTAGGGGTTACCTAGTGCTGCAGGGGATGTAACAATTAAAAGGCCTGGAGTTTCCTTTTGGAGTGACAAAAATGTTCTCAAATTGGGCAATGACCACGCCACTCTGTGAATGTAGTAACAACCATTGAATTGTATATTTTAATTTTGTGGTATATGAGTTGTATTTAAATAAATCTATTATGTAAGGAGAGTAAATATCGATCAACATGAAATAGTCCAGTTTCCTCAAACTAATAGTTTATGTTCCCAACTGTGAAGTAGATATTGGGGTTATGTATTCATAAGATAGCTTATTGGATATTTTCCTTCATAAAGATTTGAGTATCTACATCTAATGTTCCTTTTTCCCCCATTTTGTTTCTTATTAAAGTATGTTCTGTATCATGAAAACTTGCTCTTGTATGAAAAATAATAATAAATCATAATGAATCATAACAAAATGACAAAAAATGGACTGATTTGGGAATTATTTCTCAATTTACATTTATATTATGTTAGGAATTTCAGATTATGCAAGGATGATTGCTATCATTTATTAATAGAGTAATCCATATAAAACAATCAATATGTATTAGGTTTGGTTATCTTTTACGGGCATGCCTAATTAGCATCTTCTACTTAAACATTTCTTAATAAAAATAGAATCTCCTGGCATTCCGAGGATTGCATTAATTTGTAACACATGATGGCATGAGAAAGAAAGGAAATTTTAAGTCTTCATTATGATCTGGAAGAGAAAATAAATAGGCTCATTAAATTTCCCACTGATACCCAATTAGAAAGTTTTCTCACGCTGGGGAGGCCAATAAAGTTATAAAAATGGATCTAGAGAGTTTGAGTTGATGTGGATAAGAATCAAAGTATGGAGATTTAACCAGTTCAATGACAAAGCAATGTATTTGGAAGGGATAAAATAACTGACAGTAATATATTTGGAAGGTAGTGTGGCCAAAGATAGCTAGAATTACAGAATAAATACAACAGAAGTAAACAGTGTGATATAAAGAGGCTGTACTCCATATTGGAGAGAAGATCACAACATAGGCATTTAAATGACAGCAATTGAATACATTTTACTCAAAACTCCACTCAGTGGTTAAGGACTTGGGATCTGGAGTCAGCTGGAGTCTCCATCTCATTTCTGCAATTGACTTGAACAAGTTAATTTACCTTCTACTTCACTTCCCACATGTATAAAATAGAGATAGTAATTTCTTTTCTCACAGGAATAAAGAATATAATCCTGAGGAGCCTAGCACAGTGTCTAGCACCCGGGAACCAATATGTGCTAGCAATTTTAATTATTATTTTAATTATTTTATTATTTTAGCAGCCTCCTAATGGTTATTCCTGACTCCTGTCAACATTCCACTTTGCCACTGAGTGATCTTTCTAATAAACAGACGTGGAACTTATATTTTGGCTTAAAATATCTATTGGCTGCATGAAGCCTATGAACCAAAGTTCAGATCATTTGCATGGCCCAAAAGACTCTTCAAGGTCCAGCCATGGACCTCTGTCTTTATCTCCGGCTATTTCCCTTTATTCCCTCTACCTTTTAAGTTTACCCAAGCTTTTACTTCTCTTAAAACCCCAAATCTTTACATAAACTATTCCTTTCTCCCAAAATTGGAGAAAAGAAATCTTCTTCTTGTCAATAATTGTGAAGATTCTGTGAATTTTGCCCTACTAGCAACCTGAGAAGTTAGCATGGATTTCATGGATGCATTCAGGAGACAAGAAATCCCCGAGTCAGACAAAGATCTTTATTACTCACAGTACAGCAAGAAGCATGAGCTTCACATTTGTGCCAGTTTCCCTTGCCCACTGGGTCCCACAAAGGCAACATGGAGGGGCCCAGGTGGATACTGTGTACAGAGTGGGTTCATGTCACAGCTGAGGAACCCCAATCTTAAGAAACTAAAATACTCTATAATGGGCTGCAAGCAAACATGACTGAATTTTGCCCCAGATGGAGACATTATCTTTGTTATTGGACAGTAAGAGTCCAAGTATATTAGACAGTAGGTGTCCAAGTATATTGGACAGCCTTGTCTTCCTAGGCTATAAAAACATCCTTGCCTGATACCACAGGTCATAAAACAAACAACAGCAGCCTGTCTTTATCTAAAATTTTGATATTTTTTCATCATGAAATTTTTGCATTAATTATGATTTAAAAAAATATTGCATTGGGACACCTGGATGGCACAGTCAGTTGAGTACCTGACTCTTGGTTTCGGCTCAGGTCATGATTTCAGGGTCTTGAGACCGAGCCCTGCAAGGGGCTCCATGCTGAACGCAGAGTCTGCTTAAGTTTCTCTCTGCTTTTCCCTCTGCCCCTCCCTCTCATGCTTTCTCTCTCTCAAATAAATAAAAAGTATATTGCATTAAAATATTATTTATTTTGATGACTAAGTTTTTTGGTGTCCTTTTGAAGTGCCTCATTTCCCTTACCCTAATTCCAGCCTTGCAAAAAATATTCTTTTTCTATTTCTTTACCTTTCTATATTTAGAATATATAATTTATGTCTATATATATACTTATGTCTATAAATTTATAGCAACATTGACACAGATATAGACATACATTTTTCTACAGTGACACCAGAGGAATTCATTACATAAGCTGTTCTATACCTTACTTTTTCATTTCGTAATATTTTTTCTCCACCTTTCACATAAGCACATAAATCGACCTCATCCTTTTAAAGCTCCATAAAGTTTCTATCTCTCTCTCTCTCTCTCTCTCTCTCTCTCTCAGAAAGAAAGAAAGGAAGGAAGGAAGGAGGAAAAAGAAAGAAGGAAGGGAGGGAGGAAAGGGTGACTGGGTTGTACAGTGGTTAAGCACGGACTCTTGGTTTCGGCTCAGGTTGTGATCTCAGGGTCACGAGATTAAGCCCTGCATTGGGCTCAACACTCAGCGCATTCTGCTTGAGTTTCTCTCTCCCTCTCCCTCTGCTTCTCTTGCTTGTGCTCTCTAAATAAATAAATGAATGCATAAATAAATCTCCATAAAATTCCACAGGGTTGATGCATTATACTTTCTTTAATCAGCACCCAATTGATGGACTTTGAAGTGTTTCAAGTTCTTTGTCATTCAAAGAAATGGTGTCATAAACATCCTTCTACCTATGCATGATGAAGCAGGTGCATAGGACAAATTCTGAGAAAAAAATTGCTGGATTAAAGAGCCTGCATAATTCTATATCTGATACATATTACCGGGTTGCTCCCCCAAAACTCTTTATACTCCCACTAACAATATATGACAATGCTTATTTCCCCTACACTCTCAAAAATATTGGATATTAACCTATGAAATTTTTGCTGACTTAATGCATGAAAAATATTATCTTTTTACTTGCATTTTTTTAAATTACAAATGAATTTCAGCACGTTTTCATGTTTATTGGCTATTTATAATTTGTTTTCTGGAAACTGCCTGTGTGCGGGTGTGGGTGTGGGTGTATACACACACATATCTATATACATGTATTCATATATATACACAGATACATATTTTTTTAAGTAGGCTCCGTGCCCAGTTTGGAGACCAATAGAGGGCTTAAACTCACGACCCTGAGATCAAGACCTGAGATGAGATCAAGAGTCGGGTGTTTTCACCAACCGAGCCACCCAGGTGCCCCTGCCTGGTAATATTCTTTTTCTATTTTTCTGTTGTCCTGCTTTTTCTTATTAATTAATGCCATAATGTAAATGATGCACATATATTTTAAAATTCATTTGTTTGGAATTTTCCCATGCAGAAGTTTTTTTAGTTTTTAAGTAGTCAAATTGAATGACCTTTGTCTGGATTTTGTATCTTTCCTTCAGACTCAGTAAGTTTTTAAATTAGAAATAATACATTATTGTTGTCCTCAGGCAATCAATTTTAAAAACCAATTCAAAAAACAGATTTATAAAGTAAAAAGTTAAAATAATACCATACTTCCCACTCCTATCCCCTATCCTCAGGAGTAACTATTGTTAACTGCCTCCTAGTTTGTAAATTAGGGATAATCATATACCTATATAGCAGGATACACACATGCATACACAGCACTTGTATGCAAAAATATTTAACACATAATATATTATGTGTCATATGTAATGGCCAGGAACTTATTAATTTTATTAATAATTCTATTACTTTTCCCTGTTCTCTTAGGCAAATTACTTCACCTTTTCACCAAGAATTTCCTCATCTTTGGTGATGTCTAAAGTCTTTCTCAACTCTGTGATTTGACGTGATTTTTCCTGTATCCAACCTTATGGAAATCCAACTCTAATCGCCTGGCTTAAAATATTTCCTGTTATTTGCCTTATGAAATTGACACACCTCGTAGGACACCTCTTTTCTATGATCTGCAGCTCTGATCTCTATCAACTTCCTGTATTTCTGCACCTGTTGAATAGTGTGAGCCAGCAAAACTCTATACCTCCACTCCCCAGTGAATATGTAGAATTAAAGTCAGTGGGGTATTTGTTTAATCTATTCATCTGTTGCTTCTAGATTTTGAGATAACCACTATCCATCTAGGGATAATTTTAGAGTTCATGGGGAGGTGATTCTGGTCACAATTTGTCAAAAGTCATTGAGATTTCTGAGGACAAAATTTATAATGACAGACTTCGTCCTTTCAACCTTTGTGATATTGTGGGTCATTACACTGGGGTGAAGGCAACCTGAAATGGAACGTGAGTATAAAATTGCTACATGAAGAATGGATCCTCTCTCCCTCCCTTCCTCCTTTCTTTCCTTCCACGATCTCGAATAGAATTAATTACAGAGACCTAAAAAAGTAAACATGGGACCAGTGTAAGTTTCCTGAGAAATCTGCACTCCATAGTGCAACAACACAATTGATTTGGGGGAAAATTTAAATATGTATGAGCTAACCAGTCTCATATATAACCATTTACTTAATTGCGGGCTAAATGACACATTTTGCCAAATGAATATTAAAGAATGTTTAATTCATTTATTTTATTACCTATGTATCTCCAGAGGGAATAGGGCAATGAGAACAGAAACAGCTAATTAAATGTCTTGGTGAAATGGCAAGTAGCTGAAACGTGTTTACAAACCTGGTATACTGCATAATGAGATTGCAGTTTGGGGAAGGTAAAAATCCCCAAATGCTTAAGATTCTAATTTCTCTCCTTGGGGATAAACCTATAGATGCATACCATTGGTGGAAAATAAACAGGGCTTACTTTCTGGAAGAAACATGCCTGACCCTCTCACCCGGCTTCTGTTTAGTAGCTTTCTCCATAACTAAGGCTTTACTGTTGGCAATGGCATTATGAAGTCAAATGACTCAGAGGTTTATAACTTATTGCTACATAGGGTATCTGAACTTCTCAAAAAGGAAGCCCTTTAGTGTCTGCTAACTCTAAACAAATGCCTAGCTCATGACCCAGCAATTCTATACTCCCAGATACACACCTAAGAGAAATGAGTACTTATGCCCATCAAAAAAACAAACAAACAAAAAAACACAAAAAACAAAAAACATGGCCAAGGAAGTTTATAGCAGCTTCATTCATAGTAGCACCAGCTGGAAACAACATAAATGTCCATCAAGAGTAGAATGAAAAATAAATTGTGGCGTAAACATACAATGGAATGCTCCACATGAAAAAGAAAGAACTGCTGATATCCACAGCAACATGGAGAACTCTTGCACACACAGTGGTGAATGAAAGAAGCCAGACACAGTGTGTTCTGTACATGATGTTCAGAATAGTGTTTACTGCCATGGAGTGTGGCGGGGGTGGGGGGGGGGAGAGGGCTCTTGACAGGGGAAGGGCCTGAAGGAGCCTCCTGGTGTGTTGGAAGTGTTTTTGATTTGGGTGGTGGTCGCTCAGTGTGTATGTTGGTGAAACTCCTTTGAACAGTACATTGTTGCATACTTTACATAGCTTATTGTGTGTGTGTTAGACCTCAGTAAAAAAAACACTAAATAAATCCATAAATAAAATTTTACAAGGGAAACACTTTTTCTTTCTCTCAAGCCTGTACCCAGAGAAAGACCACTGGTATCCTGTGACTCTCACAGATTTAGTATGTGACCTGGATGAAGTTGTGGCCAGATGTTCATGGTTGGGAGTAAACAGAGGCAACTGTGCCCAGAGCTCCCAGCCTCTCCCCTTGTTTTTAATATGTGTCCCTTATCTTCTTTGGCCCTCTCGATCATCTGGGCAGCTGCATCCCATGGAAAGGGATGTTGTGACAGGAGAGTGGGAGGACAGGAGCAGAGACTAAGTTTCATAAGCTTAGGTCCTGAGGGGCCTTGGAGCACAGACAGAAACTAAGCTGTGGTAAGACAGAGCTAAGCTTCCTGCCAAGCAGACTAGATAAAGACTTGCCCGGTAACGGAGAGTACAAGAGATGGAGGGAAAGCAAGGGGTGGGCAGATATGGGTCCTTGGGACAGGGCTGGTGGTGGTGAGTGGGGAGGGCAGTTCTTCCCGGAACTGCCAGGCAGGATAGTGGGGTCTGAAGGGCATCTTGCCTTGCTTCCCATCTTTTTCGAATACTTGGCTGATTCCAAATTTTCCTTGCCTTATAGGTGATGAGCGTTCTCAAATGATCAGTCTTGAGTCTTTTGTTTTCTTTTCTCTAGAATTCATTGGGCCAGAAACATAAGTTTATCTATTTAAAGAGTATCACAAATGAACAAAGTGATTTTGATATTCATACTCACATTCTCCTTATGAAGTTTAATTTTCACCAAAAATTTGGCTCCAAACTCTACAAAGGCTTCTAACACCAAGGATTTTCTGGCATAAGTATTCCTTTAAATTTTATGGCTGATTGCTATTATTACCTCAAATATATATTTTCTTTCAGTGAAAGAAATTAAAAATACAGATTGGGAAAATGAAAAAATTTCCTGCTAACAGATATTTTAGTGCTGGAAAGTAAAACAATTTTTGGCTTGCCTATCTGAGACAGTTGGGAGAGTGATTTATTCATCTCTGCTATGATAAATGTCCTCTGTGTTCCATTTGTGCTGGGAGAGACTCAACAGCTTGTTTACAGCATTTTTGTCTTTTGATTTTGGCACCGTAAATAGGTATAACTAGAGACATGGGTAGAGTTTGGTCTTCATTGAAAGCCTGACTAGGGAGGCCAACATTTATTGATTACTATGCCCGAAAGGTTTTGGATTTGAGAATACACAGGGGCCAGCAAGCACAGGGCAATTAACCTTAGATGTGAGGATTTTCTGATGGACAAATTAATGCTGGATTGCGGGACATGGTGATGCTTTGACCTAAAAGTTACTGTTTTCTCGGCCCTATGTTAGCTTTCTTTTAACATTCCATTTCTCATTTCATTGAGATAATGACAGTGTCGTAACACAGAGCTTTATATTTGTCTTCATTCTGAAGCACAACATGACTGAGTTACACATACAAATCAAGTTGCTCTTGCAGCTCTTGGGCATAGATATATTCCACTGAATACGGGCCAAATTGAGAGCATCACTGCATTTGTGAAATCCACCATGCATTTCAGATTTGATCCTTCACACATCATCAAAAGGTTGTCAGCAAGTCAGGAGACACCAAAATTGAGAGCTAGAAGGTAGCATTTCTGAGTCCCTGTCAGACTTGTCAACTTTTTGTTCCCCAGACTTCGTAGGAAGAAAAGCTTAGCAGTGCGATGGGGGAGAAATCTCTGTCTTTAAAAGGTATAGCAGTGTTTTCTAGAAAACCTATTAGGTTGTGTTTCTATTGTACAAAGTATCTCTGCTTGTACATCACAATATTTAAGTCCATGAAACCAAAGGCAGCGTGCTGTTACTGTTTGCCTTTTCACAAAATATATGGAACAGTAGCTGGAAATTTCTAACCCAGGGATATGCACATTCTACTCAAAGTCCTATCCATTAATGTGAATTCTTTTGCAGTTGTGGTGGGGGAAACGTTAATGCCAAGACTGATGGAAATCTTCCGTAGTTTAACTGCTACTAACTGCTAGTAGCTTTTTTTCCCTCGCCATCTTTTCTAGAATGAGAACAGCTAGAGGCATAACAGTCTCTTGTCATGTTTTTGTTTTTGTTTTTTAAACAGTTGATGTTCAGAAAAGGAAACATCACCTGTTTATTTAGGCACTTTCTACAGCCTATCTATCAATCATTGCAGATTTATTTCTGGTTAGTGATCCTTACATTTGTATTATCTCCGATTTATAGGCTTAAAGCCATAGAGTTATTTGCCCCCCCTCTTGCTTACTGGGCCATCCCAGCATTTGTCATGGCTCAAACCATGAAAAAGCAATTGCACACAAAGACTTGGATTTCATTAAAGAAGATCCTATGGTCACATTTCCCTAATGCTGAATTGGCTCCTCTTGGAGATGGTGGTTTCTGATTTTCCACTGCCTGCCGTGGCACTAATGTTCAGTGTATAATCGCCACCTTTGAGTATATAGAGTATCATTAGGAGTGCCTTATGGGACCAGAAACTTGAGGGCCTACTGCTGCTTCCCTTCTGCTTCCAGGGGTCTCCTGGGCACCCTTTTCAGGTCCTTGAAAGAGGAAAGGAATCACACTCTTAATGGAATTCCCACTTGCCATTATCTATTTGAGACAGGATCGGGTATTGAAAAGGACCTGGTCTTCAGAGTCAGCTGAAGTTTGAGTCATGGTTCTGCTGCTTGATCTTGAATGAGTCAATCTAACTTTTCTGAATATCAACACCTTCCTCTGAAAAAATCAAGCAGAAAAACATCTACCTACACGAGGCTGCTGCAGTGACGGAAAGTACTAAAACACTGTGAAGCCGTAATGATCATAGTACATCCTCAACCTATGTGATTTTTAAGCTTTGCCCGTCTTCACACAAGCTTAACAAACATCAGTTGAGCATCTGTTACGGGATTCACTCTGGGGAAGGTCATGGGGAGAATATGCAAATGAATAAAACAGTCTTGTCCCCAAGAAACAAAGTTCTAGCATGTTGTTTATCAACCGTGGCTACACCTTAGAATCACCAGAGGAGCTATAAACAATGCCAGTGTCCAGGCCAGGTCCCAGGTCAGTTAAACCAAAATCTCTGGGGGTGTCACCCCAGGAAAGGTATTTCTTTTATTTATTTATTTTTTTGATAGGCTGGTCATAGAGGTTGTGAGACTCCTTGCTCACTTTATTTTATTTTTAAATTTTAATTCCAATGTAGATAACATAGAGTGTCATATTAGTTTCAGGTGTACAACATAGTGATTCAACAATTCTATACATTACTCAGTGCTCATCACAATGAGTATACTCTTAATCCCCTTAATTTATTTCAATCAACCCCCTACCCGCCTCTCCTCTGGTAACCATCAGTTTGTTCTCTATACTTAAGAGTCTGGTTAGTCTCTTTTTTCTTTATTCTTTTGTTTCTTAAGTTCCACATATGAGTGAAATCATATGGTGTTTGTCTTTCTCTGGCTGACTTATTTCACTTAGCATAATACCCTCAAGAGCCATCCCTGTTGCAAAAGGCAATAATTTATTGTCTTTTATGTCTTTATCCGTTCATTTATGGATGGACACTTGGGTTGCTTCCATAATTTGGCTATTGTGAATAATGCTGCCACAAACATAGAGGCACATATATCTTTTCAAATTAGTGTTTTCATTTTCTATGGGTAAATGCCCAGGAGCAGAATTAGAGGATTGTATGGTAATTCTATTTTTAACTTTTTGAAGAACCTCCATACCGTTTTCCACGGTGGCTGCACCAGTTTGCATTCCCACCAATGGTGCGAGAGGGTTCCTTTGTCTCCACATCCTCGCCAACACATTGTTTCTTGTGTTGTTGATGTTAGACATTCTGACAGGTGTGAGGTGATATCTCATTGTGGTTTTGATTTATATTTCTCTGTTGATGAGTGATGGGAGCATCTTTTCATGTGTCTCTTGGCCACCTGTATATCTTCTTTGGAGAAATGTATGTTCATGTCTTCTGCCCATTTTTAATTGGATTATTTGGGTTTTTTGATGTTGCGTTGTATAAGTTATCTATTTTTAGGTATTAACCCTTTATTGGATATGTCATTTGTAAGTATCTTCTCTTGTTCAGTAGGTTGTCTCGTAGTTTTATTGATTGTTCCCTTTGCTATGCAGAAGTTTTATTTTGACGTAGTCCCAATAGTTTGCTTTTGGTTTTCTTTCCCTTGTCTCAGGAGACATATCTAGAAAAATGCTGCTATGGGCAATGTCAGAGAAATTATTGCCTGGGCTCTCTTCTAGGATTTTTATGGTTTCAGGTCTCACATTTAGGTCCTTAACCCATTTTGAGTTTATTTTTGTGTATGGTGTAAGAAAATGGTCCAGTTTCATTCTTTTGTATGTAGCTTTCCAGTTCTCCCAACGCTCTTTGTTGGGAAAAGAGACTGTCTTTTTCCCCTTACATATTCTTGCCTGCTTTGTCATAGATTAATTGACCATATAATCATGGGTTTATTTCTGGGCTCTCTCTTATGTTCTATTGATCTTTGTGTCTATTTTGTGCCAGTACCATATTGTTTTGATTACTGCAGCTTTGTGTAGTATATCTTGAAATATGGGATTGTGATACCTCCACTTTTGTTCTTTTTCAAGATTGCTCTGGCTGTTTGGGGTCTTGTGTGGTTCTATGCAAATTTAATATTATTTGTTCTAGTTATGTGAAAATGCTGTTGATACTTACACAGGGATTGCATTAAATTTGTAGAAGATAACAGGAAGGGAAAAACGAAGCGGGGGAAATAGGAGGGGGAGACGAACCATGAGAGACTATGGACTCTGAGAAACAAACTGAGGGTTTCAGAGGGGAGGGGGGTGGGGGGATAGGTAGCCTGGTGATGGGTATTAAGGAGGGCACGTACTGAGTGGAGCACTGGCTGTTATACGCCAACAATGCATCATGGAACACTACATCAAAAACTAATGATGTAATGTATGGTGATTAACATAACAATAAAAATGCGCATGCCTCTCAAAAAAAAAAAGAAAAGAAAAGATGCATGGTATGACTAATCTTTTTGAATTTGTTGTGACTTGTTTTGTGGCCTAATATATGATCTCTTTCGGAGAATGTTCAATATGCACTTGCAAAGAATATGTAAGGGTTCTGCTGTTTTAGGATGGAATGTTCTGAATATATCTGTCAGATCCATCTGTCAATGTGTCATTCAAAGCTGTTGTTTCCTTGTTTTTCTGTTTGGATGATCTATCTATTGACGTAAGTTGGGTTTTAAAGTCTCCTACATTTATTGTATCACTATTGATTACTTTGTTTGTTATTAGTTGCTTTATGTATTTGGATGGTCTCGGGTTGCATGCATAAATATTTGCAATTGTTACATCTTTTTGTTAGATTGTTCCCTTTATGAGTATATAGTGTCCTGCTTTGTGTGTGTTACAGTCTTTGTTTTAAAGCCTATTTTGTCTGATATTAATATTGCTACCTCCCCAGCTTTCTTTTCACTTCCATTTGCATGATAAATGCTTTTCCATCTCATCACTTTCACTCTGCATGTGTCTTTAGGTCTGAAATGAGTCTCTTGTAGGCAACATACAGACGGGTCTTTTTTTTTTCTTTAAACCATTTCATCACCCTATGTCTTTTGATTGAAGCATTTAATCCGTTTACATTCAAGGTAATTATTGATAGGTATGTACTTATTGCCATTTTGTTACTTGTTTTATGGTTGTTTTTGTAGTTCTCTTTTCCTTTCTTCTCTTCTTCTTTTCTCTCATGGTTTGCTGGGTTTCATTAATGATATACTTGGATACCTTTCTCTTTATTTTTTGTATATCTATTACTGGTTTTTGATTTCTGGTTGCCATTAGGTTTATATATAACATCTTATGCAGATAGCAGTCTATATTAACTTGATGGTCCCTTAAGTTTGAACCCATTCTTTATTCCTCTCCCTCCCATGTTTTCGGTATATGGTGTCATACATTACATCCTTTTAATTTGTAAATCTTTTGACTAATTTTTATTGATATACTTAATTTTACTGACTTTCTGCTTCCTACTTTGCTTATACCTACTTATGTTTTTTTTTTTTTTTCCATTCAAAAAAGTTCCTTTCAATATTTCTTGTAGGGTGGTTTAGTGGTCACGATTTCCTTTAGTTTTTGTTTGTCTAGGAAACTTTCTCCTTCTATTCTCAATGATAGCCTTGCTGGATAGAGTGTTCTTGGTGGCAGGTTTTTTCCTTTCTTTACTTTGACTATATCATGCCACTTTCTTCTGGCCTGCAAAGTTTCTGCTGAAAATCAGCTCATAGCCTTATGGGGTTTCCTTTATGTATAACTATTTTCTTTTCTCTTGCTGCTTTTAAAATTCTCTATCACTACTTTTTGCCATGTTAGTTGTTACATGTCTTTGTGTGGATCTCCTTGGGTTGATTTTGTTAGGGGTTCTCTGTGTCTCCTCAATCTAAATTTTGATTTTCTTCCTCAGATTAGGGAAGTTTTCAGCTATTATTTCTTCAAATTTTCTGTGCCCTATTCTCTCTCTTCTCCTTCTGGGATCTCTATGATGTGAATGTTGTTATGCTTGATGGTGTCACTGAGTTCCCTTAACCTGTTCTCCTTTATTATTATTATTTTTCTCTCTCCTATTTAGCTTGATTGCTTTCCATTACTGTGTCCTCCAGGTTGCTGATCCATTCTTCTGCTTCCTCTGGTCTACAATTTATTCCATTTACTGTATTTTTATTGCATTACTGAATTCTTCATCTCTTATTGTTTCTTTTTTATGTTTTCTGTCTCTTTGTCCTTCAAAGGTCCTTTGGAAGGTCCTTCACTCTTCTCAAATCCATTGAGTATCTTTATGACCATTGCTTTAAATTCTCTGTTAGGCATATTGCTTAGCTCCATTTCATTTAGCTCTCTTGTTGTGATTTTGTCCTGTTCTTTCATTTGGGACATATTCCTCTGTCTCATTTTGTCTCTCTGTATCCATTTCTATGTATTAGGAAAGTTAGCTACATTTCCTACTCTTGAAAGTAGTGGCCTTATGAAGAAGAGGTCCTGTAGTGCCCTCAGTGCAATGTCCCCTGTTCACCAGAACCTGGCGCTTCAGGGGTGTCTCTCGTGTGTGTGGCATGTGCCCTACTATTGTGATTGAGCTGCTTTTGCCTTCAGTCCAGTCATCTGCAATGGCTCTCTTTGCCTGTCATGGGCAGGGTTAGTCCCTGTATTGTTAGTAGTCCCTGTTATTGTTAGTTGGGGGCCACCTTGGGCTTGAGTTGAGTCAAACCAGGTGTTTGCCAGAGATGCAGTAGCACTGGACTGCAGTGTGCTTTCCTGTGTTGTCCGCTAAGAAGCTTTAGTTGTTGGGCAGGACCTACAGTCAGACCAGATGTCTGCTCCCAGCCCACTGCTGGGCTATAGTCAGACTGGCGTCTGTGGTTATCGTCCCCTCTCCCCAGGGCAGAAGTCACTTTGGAGTGGTGCTGGGCCATTAGGGCTGCTTGCACACTGCCAAACACGTGGCACTACTTTCCCTGGGCTCTGGCCAAGGTGGTATTGGAGGGGGCAGGACTACAGGACAATGTAGGGGTGGGGCACACAGTGTTAGCAAGTTTTGCACAGGTCTGTTGTGGGGAGGGCACTGAAACTGCTTTAGAAAACTCCTGCCACCAGCCTGTAGGAAGAGAATCCATAGGAGATCGTGGTGGCAGAGTGTGTGGTACTAGCAAGATCTGCACAAGTCCACTGCAGGAGGGGAACTGCAGCTCCCCAGGAGGAGGCTGGCATTGGAGGGGGTGGATTTGCAGAAGACCATCAGGGTGGGGCATGTGGTATTAGCAAGGCTTTCAACGGCCTGCTGTAGGAGGAGACCTGGGGCCCAGGCTAGGCTGGAGGGGTGTGTCCACGGAAGCATGCATGGGCAGGCCATGCTGTTAGCAAGCTAGGTGGAGAGTGTTGTGCTGTGCTGGTTCCCACCGATGTCCATGTGTCTAGGCTAGTGGGGAGGGAAGTGACACCTGCCAGTTCCTTTGTTCCTGGAGAAGTCCCCTACAAAAATCCCTGCCCCTCTAGCACATGCTCTGAAGTCAGTAAATAAATCTCCTGCCCATATACCCCAGATGTTTTTTCAAACTGCTTTCAAAGTGTGGGGACTCAGTTTCCTCTCACCTTCCTGGCTCTCCCATGGCCAAGGCTGCCGATTTTCAAAGTTTTGGGTGTTAAGCTCCGCTGATTGTAAGAACTCACAAAATTATGCCCCTTTGGGTTTCAAAGCCAAATGTTAAGGGGATTCCTCTTTCCCATGGGGATTGCCTGTGCCTTATGGTGCTTTGCGCAAAGGTCTGCTTTCTCTCCCCTCTGTGTCCACGGTGTTCCTTTCTCCCTCGGACAGTCCTGCTAGTCCATTTAGCTCCCAACTGTGTCTCTGCCCTTCCTACCCTCTTGGACGTGGCCTCTTCTCTACATTTAGCTGTGAAGAGTCTGTTCTGCCAGGCTTTGGGTCATTTTTTCAGGTTATTTACACTGATGTGAGGGTTATCTACTTGTCTCATGGGACAGGCTGAATTTAGGATCTTCCTGTTCCATCATCTTCCCCAGAAGTCTCCAGGAAGAGTATTTCTTGAAAGCACCCTAGGTAATTCTAAGGTGCATCCAAGTGATAATCACTGTTCTAGAGGTAGTTGGTATGTGAAACCTAGAGTTATAAAGTCCAATTCTGTTTGATACAGAGGATTCAGGACCAGTGGGATGGATAGTTGCTCCATCGTGGAGTGTCTGGTATGCCATCTTTTAGAACTTGGCTTTTATCTTAAGGAGAGAGGAAAAATCAATGGAAGAATGCTCTGATTAAGCTCTAGAATGGCTCTTCTGGCATTTATGTGAAAGATGTTTAGCAGATGCTGTCCTACCCATATACGGTGGAATTTACCATTGCAGACTCCTGCCCAACTGCGTGATGGCCTTCTCTAACTGATGAAACCTTATTCTTTCCCTGCCCCCATACACAGCAGACTAGAAATATGGGAGAATTAGACAACTCATACTTCGACCGCCGCAGCACTCACTGATAACTTACAGTGGTTAGTATATAAATACCCTTGCTCCCACACCCCTTGTGTAGGATAATTTTGAGGCATGTGGTCTATACTGTCTCCTAGAGTAGCAGGACTGAGCTGTGGTTGCCCACAGTGCTAACTAGGTAGATAATATCCTTTTATTTGGCTTCTTTCTCTTTCCTATTTCACTTTCTTACTTCTCAGCTGCAGGGTGTCTCAACATGGGCACTATTGACATTTGAAATTAGCTAATACTTTGTTGTTGTTGTTGGGATGGGGGTAAGGGGAATGTCCTATGCATTGTAGGGAGTTTAACAACATTCCTGATCTCTACCCTCTACAGTCCAGTAGCACCTCCCCAAATTGTAACAAACAAAAATATATTCAGATGTTGCCAAATATCCCTGGGGGCCTAAATTGTTACCCCTTGTGGGTTAAAACTACTGCCCTACTGATGTTTTCTGGGTTCACCTCCCCCAAAATACTATTTGTCTTTGAATCCTGTCTTTGTATCTGCTTCTGGGGAACCTAAACTAAGACAGAGAAGTTGAATAAGGACATACCAGGGATGTAGAGACCAACCGTGAGATAATTGTGTCGCTCTGAGACAGAGAATATGATGATCTGAACTTCAGATGAGGCTGAGGTGACAGAGAGGGAGAGATGGTTACAAGGTACCAAGATGGATCCCAATTGATGGGACTTGGAGCCTCAGTTTATGTGAAGAGTGAGGCAGAAGAAGAAATGTAGAGTGACACTGATGGTGTCATTCAATAATAGGAAATCCAGAAGAGCTGAATTTTACAATAAAATCTGCTTTTTTTTAGGGGATTTGTGGGAAGATTGTGGTGTTGGATTCTATACCGTATCTCAGCTAGGAGCTCTATAGTAATGTCAACATTCCACTAACTTCCCACGAGAAAGGTCACTTTTGATCAGTAGTTTTGAATCTTGGCTGCACATTGGAATCACTTGGGAATTTGGAAAGATTCTGACGCCTTAGACCCTATGCCCAGAGACTTTGGATTGGTCTGGAATGTGGCCTTGGCATCAGGATATTTAAATTTCCCCAGGTGATTCCAATGTGTAAGTCAAGAATCCAGTAAAATTTAACAAGATTAGAACTGTTTAGAGAGAGATTTCTCTTACACATGTGTGCATGCACAAGCACATGCACACCCCTCAGCAATTCATCTTATACTTTCCTGTTACAAGTATGGCAATGCTATTAATTTTAGCTTTATTAAAATCATGCTAAAGATAATGCTTAAGCAGTTAAAAGTATTGAGCACTTCCTCTGTCCAGGTAGTTTTCTAAGCACTCCTTAGGCTTTATCTCATTGAATCTTCACAAAAACCTTATGAGGTAGTGCTATTATTATATCCATTTTACAGATGAAGCCACCGAGCCTGAGGGATTTTGGCTTGCATAAAGTCTTACATGTGGCACCAGGGCTTTCTGACTCCAGAGCCTAACTTCTCAGTCACGACACTTGATGATCAGTACAATTTCTTCATTTTGTCCAAGCCTCTCAGCTTATTGGGAAATTCAGTTAGTATGTGAATGAGAAGTTTTGCAGGAGAAAATGCAGTATTTTAAAATCTAAGTGGCAACCAAGAGCTCAGGAGAGAAAATGACCGTTATCTTCCCAGGACTAAAAATATGTTTCTGTTCTCTCAAATTCAAAGTGGAGCACCTGAGAGTTTATCTGAGAAAGACTGATGGTTTGGGTAGACATTTAGAAGGCTTTACAAGATTGTGTTTTTTTATTTAACTTTCTTTTTAGTAGCTAAATTGATGACTGTAATCATTTGTTAAAAGTTCTGTGTGAATTTGAGGAGGGGGATGCTGGTAATCAAAGTAGCATCTACCCTGTTTCTCAGCCGTGGTAGTTTCCAAGTGTCTGCACCATCCCATGATGCTTGCAAGCTTCCACTGTGTTTTGATGTCCAGTTATAAAGAGAATAATTTGACTGGCATTAGACACTTTACTTTGAAGCATATGACACATGGTCTATTTACCTATTTCTCTGTGCTTTTTTATAGTATCTTTTTTTTGCAAGGAATGTGGAATACTTCACAACTGTTTATTTTTATTACATTTCTGTGATGTTCAGAGTGGACAGGCATATTTGAGTTTCATATTTTCTTTTTACTGCACTGATGTTAGAGAACAGATTTACCAAGTGGCCTTCATTCTTTAAGAAGTATTGAGAATTATGACTTTTATGCTAAACTCTCTAAGCCTGGTGTCCACATTTTAAAAGATACCCATTTGAGCAAATGGTGTTTAATGCTCTTGTGTACTACATTAGTTTGTGGACCGAGACCAGGGGTCCGCACACTTTTACAAAGTATGGGGCCAGAGAGTAACTATTTTAGGCTTTATGGGACCATACAGTGTTGGCTGTAACTCCTCAGTGACTCTGTTACAGCATGAATGCGGCCATAGCTGGTACGTGAATGAGTGAGCCTGCTAGTGTTCCAAGAGATTTACTCACAAAAATAGAAGATGGTGTGATTTTAGAATGTGGGGCCGTAGTTTGCTGACTCCTGGCGTAAAATCATACAAGAAAGGCTATAATCTTGGGCTTCACAGTTGCTGAGCACTAATTCCACCCTTCATCTGTGTGTGTACTTCAAAGCTGTCAGATACCAGTCTCTAAATAAGAATGGGTAGATGGTATAAACAAAACAAACGCCAGGAAAATTCTGTTCGTTTTGTCCCAAATGACTTCACGCACCTCGCCAGTCTTTGTTTACTTGGGCTCAGCCTAATCGCAGAAACTGGGAGAAAGCTGGGCTGGAAACTTGAGCCAAGTGAGTGAGGTCTGGGTGTAGCTTGCTGCCCAACAGCAGCGTGCTTAAAATGTTTAAAAACAAGGAAGCCAGATGATTTTCAAGATTCTTCCACCCCCAGCTTTCCAGGGTATGTGTAAGGCCATCCACTCATCCACTACAGAAGAGGACCAACGGCCGCCAACGCAGCCTGGGAGGGGCCTGCACTCAGAACCTATCACTGACTTCTGCCGGTCACTGATTTAATGCTCATAGGAATAATGCTTACTTTATATTAAGCAACCGGTCCTTTTTCTCTTGTGAACCTCATCAATACCTCTGAAGTAAGGCACTCTTTCTTATCCCTTTATAGTTAAGGCCACTGAGACTTAGTTTCCTTCAGATCTCTCAGCTAGGGAGTGGTGCAATCGGTACCCTGACCCACGCGTTCTGACCGCAAAGCCTATCTCCTGTTCACTTCAAATACCCCCTCCCCCACACAATGCTCTGGTAGCAATAATAGGTGTATCCTCATGAACAACAGTGGCTAATATTGACTGAGCTTACAAGGTGCCTGGCACGGTTTTAAGGTTTTTTTATAGGTGTGAACTCATGTATCCCTCCTGACAGGTCTCTGTCCTTCTGCCACCCCGATTTTGCAACTGAGGCAAAGATAATGACCCAAATAACTGATCTCGAGGCCATGCCTGGAGTGGGAAAGCACCACTCACTCCAAGTGGAAATGGTCGAGGCAGGAAATGCTTCCTTCATTTTCCAGTGTCAGAAGAGGAAGAAACCTCCCCCCCCCCAAACCCCCAAGGTCTAGGGAGGCACTGAAGTCCCAGCCTGGCTGTGTATTCTAACTGCATCCCTCTTCTCTCACCCTTTCATGTCAGTTCACTTTGTGCGGATAAATTCCAACCTCCCTGGAGTCTACTAGCTGTCAGATGCATCTCACATCAAAGCCACACAGTTTGGAGAAGCCTCACGTGAACGACAGCAGAGAATAGATTTGTCTGTCTGTCAAAACATGAGTTAAGCCAATTACTGCCTTCCGCCTCGGTTTCCATCGCTTCGCTGTGGGCCACACAATGGAGACACCAGAGCAGTTCACGCAGCATTTCGGAATCCAGGTACCCTGGACCTGTAAGGCAGAGGGCACAAAAGGAGAAGGAAAAATGGACTATGCAGATCACCCACTGGGTCAAGTAGCCTCAACTACGAACATGGAGGTACCTTTTCTAAATGCCTTCATGGCAGATATGGGCTATTCCTTGTTTTTACTGCTGTTGTCAATACTAACGATGCCGTCAAACTCCGATCCAGTCGCAGCTGTGAAAGAAAGTTAGGTATCCTCCGGATCCTCTTTCCATTAGGGGATTTTGAGGGGACAGGAGTTACCCATCATTTCTTTCTTTGCAAACTTCCTGCTGCCCCCCCCTCTTTCTTCATGTATTCCGCAGACCTTTCCCTCCCCGAGGACAAGAGTTGCAAAGCTTGGAAATGCCAGATTAACTGAGGCTACTTGTGAACCCACCAACAACTAAACTGAAGTGACAGTTACAGCTTAGGTACCATGCTCACAACCTTGCTAGCAGACAGTGTCAGACAAAATGCCACTACACTAAAAGATCTTTTAAATGTTTATTTTTTAAGCTTTTTACTTGTAAAGAATTTTAGACATAGAGAACAGCTCCTGGAATAGTACAGGGAGTTCCCAGATAAAGCCTTTACGCCACTTCCCCGAATGATTACATTTTGCATAGCCGCTGTATGACAGGTAAAACCAGGGAAATGGGTGGCGCCTGGGTGGCTCAGTCGGTTAGGCATCTGCATTTGGCGCAGGTCATGATCCCAGGGTCCTGGGATGGAGCCCCGCATCACTCCCTGCGCTCCCTCTTCCCCTCCCTGCTATTCCCCCTGCTTGTGCTCGCTCTCTCTCTCTGTCAAATAAATAAATAAATAAAATCTTAAAAAAAAAAAATAAAGCCAGGAAATCGACTTTGACATGGCACTATTAGCTAACCTACAGCTGTCTTGTGACCTTCTCGGGTTTCGCCACTAATAGCCTTTTTCTGGTCCTGGATCTCCTGTTGAATTTAGTTGTGTCTCCTTAGTCTCTGCCTATCTGTGATACAGAATGGGTAAGTAAAGTGCCAAAGGTTTCACCGTGATTAAGTGGTGGAGTGGAGGTTTTGAACCCGGATGTCTCCCTGTAAGAAGCACCTTCTTAATCATAATACCATTATCCTAGGTTTCCTTTTAGCCCTTGACTGGACTGCATATGAGTAAAAAATGAGTGTCTAATTTCTATGCCTTTAACAGTCTAAATATTTGTTTCAGGAGCTGGCATTATAGTAACTCATTTATGGGCCCTCTATGGGTCCAGACAGTATAGTACAGTAGTAAGGAGTTATATTGGTAGGTTGATAGTATAGTATAGGATTAGCCTAGTACTTTACTATACTGAACACAAGAAAGCAACATAAGTATACCTGTCCCTTAAGCTAGGCCTCTGGTTTTTATACACCTTCAATTATCTTTGATTACTGTAAGGACTAATCTATGTTAAAAGTCCAACTTTAAAATAAATTTACTTTTCAAAATAAAGAGATGTTACAAATACTTTTTTTTTTTTGATGGTGAAGAGGGTAGAATAGAGGTTGTGTATGAGGAAACCCAATATATTTAGAGTATTAGGCACCATCTTATTTCATAAAGGTTGGGAATCTTTACTTTTAGCATATGGTTGAGGCCAAGGATTTTTAGACTTTCTACTATATGTGGTTTTTAAGTCTCATATCAACAAATTTGATAATTAAATTGAAAGTTAGAATCATTAATCAACAGAATGAAGGTAGAGCTAGGAAATTTGTGTAGGAGCCAATTAGAGCATAGCATGTAGGATAAAATTTAATAAAAATTCAACTGTGCATGTAGCACCCAACATTTTTCCCAGCAGAAACACCTCATAGAAATGATCTCATCATTCCTAGCATCATGTTTGGTCAAGGATTTGGAAAACAGCCCAATATACTATAAAAGAGCATTTACAGAAAAAAAAAACAACCTTTACCTGCATAAACATATGGGCCTTTCGTTTTCCAAATAATATTTGGTCATAGACCAAGTACTTGATGAGATACAAGGAAGAGAAAAGCATTTGAAAAATTGAGAGAAGCATCTGTGTAGTTGGATTTTCCTTCTGTTTTGCCTTCCATTTATCCCCACAGTGGGCTCACGATTTATGCTCTCAGTCTTCACTGTTTATAGGCTATGTGCTGCGCAGATGTCCCTCCATACTCAGCAAACAGGTAGGTGGGCTGCTGTGTAGGCATTTAAGGTGCTGATGCAGGCCTGTGCCAGCAAATTTATTTACAACTGAATGAAAGGCAGGAATGACTTCACTTATCCTGGTGGCCCTGAACCTCACACAGAACCTGGCAGCACCTGGCAGCTTTGTCTTTTGTATTGGTGTAGTGACCGTGAAAACGTCTCTCTTAGATCTCCAGCTGCAAAGAGTGATGGCCTCAGCTTCTGCGCTCTGAAATCCATCACTGCATTTTATAAGACCTTCATTGCCTACTGCTTCTGATCCATGGTGCTCATTTTTTAAAAAATCCATTCACCATTTATGCCAAAGTGTTTGTTGTAATTTGGTTATTAATTTCCATTTTCCATGATACAAATCAGTCCTTGCCAATTTATGAAAATTTTACATTTACATATATTTTAGTGGTCTTAAAAGCCAGTCAACCTTTGCATTTTAAAGATACTTTTCAGTTTGGAAGATTCCATTTCAAGGCTTATCTGTGTATATTTTTGATAATATTTTTATAAGTGATATGCTTATATCATTTTTGGTGACAAAATTGCATAAGGCTGGACATTTTTCCAAACGTTTCTTTTGGAAATGCTCTCTCCATAAAATATCTCTGAGAAAAAAATCAGCTACTTTTGCACATTTTGCTAAAATGTCGTTATGTACCTTGGAGAGACACATTAGTGCATTAATTTTAAGTCTGCTGAGTAGCCAGCTAATGACAGCCACTTGTCATCATGCAAAGCTTCTGTTCTTTGCCAGAAAATGAGGACAACAGCCTTCTGATGAAAGAAAAATAATTCACTAATTTTTAAGTTGATAACTATTTCAAGTACTTTGCCACAAGTTAACCAGAAAATTCTGTTAACAAACACAATGGAATGTGTACCACCTTGTTTACAAAGCTTTATAAAGATTCTACCATTAAAGGTCTTGTTTTTATAAAAGAAAACTTGATGACATCTTGTGATACATAAGCTGAAATGTCACAAAGTGCCAAGGCTGAATCAAAGAGTGTCAGTCCCTCAACATTTTCATATCCCCCTCTTCCTTCAGGACATCTTATGGACTGACTGTGACCATCTGGCATGTAACCGAATGACCATGCCAGTGTCAGTATTTATATACAATGTTAGTGATGCTTAATTTCTTACATAGATGAAAATAACATAGATTGTTCTCATATTTCCCCCCGTATCTCTGTGATGAAAATTATAGCCGAGTGGGGAAGCATGTAGCTGGCTGGTGGGTAAGGAGGTTCTCAGTCTGGGTAAGCTAGGGGGTTGAATTTTACCACCCATGCAGTGACTGAATATAAGGTCTTCAATTTATGCAACGCAGATAGTAGGAACCAAAATGCCTGCCTAAAGCCAAGATTCTTAAAGGGCTGCATATATAGGGACAAGGTTGAAAAGTTCCATCTATTATCATAATAAGGCAACAAAAAAACTATTCTGCTCATGAATGTGCTTTGGGTAAGAGTAAAAATTATCTCCCTTTAGATTGTATAATGATGGATCTGTATCTCACATGATTTAGGGTTAGAATTTAGACTGTTCTTCTGGATCAGGAATTCTGGTGTTGAAAACTAACACAGAACTTGAATCTAGGCCGGTGATACCCTTAAGGCATATGTAGAAAGCAAATATAAAGTTTCTCTGGATGGGTACGGTTCCCCCCCGCCCCCAAGCAACAGGGGCTTCTAACAGATGAAACAGCACTGAACACGAGCTTACAACGGTGCCCAGTGTCCTCTGGTTGCCCCTCTAGATCTTTGCTCCATCCTTCTCCACCCTGCTTTGTTCCCCAGTAGATTGACCTCTCTATATTGCATCGCCTGGGCTTCCTGGCTTTTCACTGGGTTCAGCCAGTGGGAGGTAATGGCAGGAGACTGAAGGACAATAGTTAAGCAAGGTCATGATATTTTTTCTCCAGCCACACCTGTTCTGCGTCACTGGTTGGCAGTGTCAGCCTACCGCTACCAAAGACCATGGCTTCTTTTGGGCAGACCTGTCTTCTACCTACAGGTCTGGGAATCACTTCCTCCTTGTGCCACTTATGGTGGGATAGCAACAACTTCATGTTTCACTATTGTTTGGCTGCTCTTACCATGCCCAGACATTTGGAAATAGTCCTTTTATGAAACTCTCCATAAATACTCTATTTGATGTGTCCTATGTTTCCTGCCAGGAATCTGACTGATATATTATTAATAGTTTTAAAACTTAATGATAATAATTGAGGACAAAATCCACCACGAGCCAAGAGTCCACGGACCTAACAAATAGGTTTATTAAAGCTCAGAGGACTTGAAATGATAGAATAATTAAAGGAAGACTATAAAAATATGTTTAACTTAATGAAAGGAAAAAGAAGTGATCAAAATCAGAAAAAGAACAAGATACTTTTAAAGAAGAACAGACATTTGAAAAATAGCCAAATAGAATTTCTAGAAATTAAAAAAAATGGTTATTGAAGTTAAAAACCCATTGGACAAATTAAATGTAAACTCTAGATAGCCAAAGAGAGGCTTAGTGACAAAGTAAATCTGATTGTATTGATCAGAATGAAGCATGAAGAGATAAAGGAACAGACAATAGGGCAGAGGGGTTAAGAGACACTGAGAGATTGGCAGAGAGGCAATATTTGCAGGATAATAACAGAATTTTCCATAATGAATTGAAGACATGATTCCTAAATTTAAAAAATACAACATGTTCTGGGTAGGGTAAGCAAAGATAAGCCCACATCCAGACATATGTAGTGAAACTGCAGGCAAAGAAACAAAGAAAACATTTAAAAAGTAGGGGAAGAAAGCCAGATTATCACAATACTAACAGTAAGACAGACAGTGGGCTTTGCAACAGCAATAACATTGGAATAATATCTTCAAAATAATAGGAGACATTAACAGTCATCTATAATTTTACACCTAGCTAAAATAGCATTCAAAATTATGGACAAAATCCAGACTTAGAAAAATCATTCATTTCTTACTAAAACATTTAGGTTATAAAATTGCCTTAAGAAATAGAAAACATAACCACTAAAGAAGTAGAATCAATAATCTAAAATCTATTTATAAAATGAGCACTAGGCCCAGATGGTTTTACAGGCAAGTTTTACAAGGAAAACAACCCAAAAGAGACATGGGCAAAGGATGAGCAGATAATTCAGAGAAGAGAAATTCTCAGTGGTTAATAAGCCAGATGGAAAGTTCTTTAGCCTCATTTATAATCAGGGGGATGAAAATTCAAATAATAATGAAACATCATTTCACCACTCTCCGATTGGCAAATATTATTCAAGTCTGAAAACAACAGATGTTGGCATGAGTTGAACATAGAGAAACAGGAACTCAAAGGCATTGGTGGTAGACTACAAATTGGTTTACTTAGTTTGGGAAGCATTTTTGCAATCTTTAATAAAGATGCAGTTGAATATAAACATTAACTGGGCAATTGCATTTCTAGAAAATTTTATCCCTGTGCACAAGAAGACGAGTACAAGATCATTTAGTGAAACAATGGAATAATCTAACTCTATCCCTCAATAGAACAATGGATAACTGTAGTATTCAGAAACTGTATATCATACAATAGTGAAGATGCATGGAGTAGGTCTGCATGTGTTACTATGGATAAGTTTGAAAAGCAAAATGTTGAGTGAAAAGATCAAGGCACCCAATAGGCATCATTATATTATTATGTAAAAATTCAAAGCAAAAGAAAACAATGTAATTTCCTTGTGGACATATATTTATGTTATTAAATTTAAAGTATACAGGAGAATAGACATCAGCTTGGGGCAGAGGGGAAGACAGAGCATGACTGTAGCTGTGTTGGTAACATTTTATGAGAAAAGAGATGGAAAAATGTAAATCTATCTATCTGGTGTATGAACAAAGGTATATTATATGATTCTTCTATACTTTGGATGTTTGAAAATGTTTTCTACTTCTAGGCAAAATAATACCAGTATGTTCTTCTAAATCACCACAATATTTTTCCTGGGGATTACGTCCTTATTATTTTCTTTACACTTGTAGCAGAGAAATAGGATAGACAAATCTATTGCTAAACAGTTTTACCGTACTTAAAATTTATATTACATACATTGGTATTCAGGGCTATTTTAAATCTGCTTCCTGTCCTGTGGGATATAAGCGGGGATGAAAATGATTACCTTTGAATTTGAGGATGAGCATCTGACAATAAATGTTTCCTGTGTGACTATGCCAGCTGCTTACTGTATAGCCTGTTAACAAGCTTAAAGGAAGCCACAGAATTATCACATTTCCACTTTCCCCCCCGAGACACTCCTTGCTGTTATTTATTCTGGCTGCTGGGTTTCCAGTCCTTTCCTCTCCTATTAAAATACTGGATAGTGATGCTAACTTTGAGAGAAGGAAATGTGGAAGGAAATCCACATGCAACCAATATGTGGGTTCTTAAGAACTCCTTTGAGTACATAAAAGTTCAAAATGTTGATTGAACTCAGCTCACTGAATTTCTATTTCTAACTTTCTCTACGTTAAAGAGCCTGTTCCGTGTACATGGTGCCAATTTCAAACTGCCTTGAAGACTTTGCTACATCCCAGAAGGGAAGGTTGGCAGTTGTTTCTGGGAACCTGTTGAAATTCAAAAATGAGTATAAATAGAGACTTGGACCATTGGGTGGGAAAGAGCCTTGAACAGTCTATTTCATTATATAATACAACACATTTGCTTTAGGGAAATAAAAGTATTCATCTTGTATGATTGAAAAAAAAAGTTTACAGCCACATTGTCTAAATGAAAATTTGCAACCCGTGGATTTGTTCAGTTTCTAGAAAGACACTGTACCAGCACTGGCAAGACATAGGGAAGAAAAAAGCTGAATAAAGCAATGACTAGATAAGTACTTCCTGCCATCAAGTACTTCCAAGTCTGGTTGGGGAAAGAGGACACAGGTATGTGAAACAGAAGAACAAGCAGAAAACTCTGATGATATTCTCGTGCTTGCATGTCTTAATATCCAGCTGGTCAGTGAACTTGTTCAGAACAGCAAACATTGGGGCGCCTGGGTGGCTCAGTTGGTTAAGCGACTGCCTTCGGCTCGGGTCATGATCCCAGGGTCCTGGGATCGAGTCCCGCGTCGGGCTCCCTGCTCGGCGGGGAGCCTGCTTCTCCCTCTGCTTCTCTCTCTCTCTCTCTCTCCGTCTCTCATGAATAAATAAATAAAAAAAATCTTTAAAAAAAAAAAAAAAAAGAACAGCAAACATTGATTGTATACCCATTATGTGCCAGGCATTGAGATAAGCACAAGAGACAAAAATCAAGTCGAATTCCTTGCCCTCATCTATAGGTGGAGGCAAGACTGAAATGAATTAGTCAAGATAATGTGAAATGTGCTCGATGAGAAACCTATTGGTGCACAGAAGAGGAAAAAGGACGGGTGGAATCTTGAGACATAAGTAATCTTTAGCCAGGAAAAGAAATTTGCTCTAGACACAATTAAAAGCATGAGTTGAAGGTTCTGAGGAGGGGAACTTCATGGAGTTGGAAGGAGAAGTCCCCCCTTTTTTTTTTACCTGAATTTTCAACAGTGGCTGGGGGTATATAGGGGCACCTGGGTGGCTCAGTCGGCTCCGTGCTCAGTGCAGAGTCTGCTTAGGATTCTTTTCCCCTCTGCTCCTCCACTTGCTTGCACGCTTTCTCTGTCTCTGTCTCTCTGTCTCTCTCGCAAATAAATAAATAAATAAATAAATAAAATCTTTAAAATAAAAAAAGTGGGGAATAGAATGCTTGGGAATACTTTTTACAAAATTGTGTTCCCCCTTATTCCTGGCACCGTAAGCAAGATATAAGGAGAGGTAGGGGGATGAGAGAAGAGAAGACATAATTTCTTTGGCTTTTTAGTGCCTAGCTCATTGGTATGGATGAGCTGAGATAAATGATGGACAGGTGGATGCATGGATGGGAGGATGCAGAACACAGAAGCTTTGTACGAACATACATCTACATCTAATCTGTCTATCTGGAAGGCTTGCTGAATGGAATTGAACCACTAGTTAACAAGCACAAACTAAATTGTTATTTACTTCAGTGCGTGGAGGTAAGATAGAAATTGTTCAGTTTTCTAGGTCCTCCCATGCAATTTAGATGCTTTATGAGATTGAGAATTAGGAGGCCCCTAGGTCTACAGGCTCAGACGGTGTACAGAGGGAAGGAAAATCCCACTCCCCGATCAGCTTAAATGTGTGCTGGGTTTCCCTACAGGAACCTAAACTTTTTATAAGTATTGACTGCTCTCAATGCCACATATTTCTAACTGCTAAGTTTATTACGTTAAAATTTCATCCTGTGTCTTGGTGCCTGAGGCAAGCTGGGAATACCCACCAAGATGCTGATGTTTCACTCTCATCCAACTTAATTGAGCTGTTTTTCAATGACTTCTCTATACCCCTGACCCCATGGGAATAAAATAATTTCCTTTTCACACAAAGGTGATTTCACTCAATGTATTAAGAATTAGATATGTTGACAATGATACACATAACTATAAGATCTTTTATTTCCACAGGGTAAAAAAAATTACTTGACTTCTGACATTTTGCCTTCTTCACTGCTAATATAATGTGATCTGTCCTGGACCTTCATTTTTATTTCTCCTCAGATTACATTCTCTGGTGCACCAAACTTAATTATTTTGGTGAAAGCAGTCTTTGAGTTTTTGTACTCTGGAAACTTTGATAGTTACTTACCCTTAACCTGGTTTTGCTTTCTAATTGCTGCTAAAAGGGGCACTTGATAAAGTATCATTTGAATTTCGGATCTTTAGAGGGCAGAAAAGTCTTAAAAGTAATGGGAAGAACTTTGGTATAAGTGAAACTAATTTTAAAATAAGTACATTTACTTATGTCACTCATGGGTAACTTATGATTCTCAGCTGGAATCTTCCGCTCCCCAAAAGTAAGGTTATCTTGAAAGGGGCAATATCAGGGAAAACCCAGTGTTAGGAGAGCTAACATGAATCCACACAGCCAGTAAAGAAGTCTTTTTCTGTATGTAAATATCAGTCAGGGCCCAGTCAGGAGACAGAAATGACAGCAGTAATTTTAATAGAATTTAATATAAGGAATTGTTAGCCAGGTATAAAGTGGTAACTAAGTAATGAAAAAAGGCAATGTAGGGATAGCAACTGCAGGAAGCAGCTACTACCCCTGGGGGAACAAAGGGAAGAGGTGGGGATTGTAAAATTTTAGAAGATTGGAGGAGGAGGGGCCCATGGAGTTAAAACCCTGAGCCCTGAAACAGGAACACTGCTTGGCAGGGGCGCGTGCCTCGAGGTGGTGAGTCTGGCTCTGCATGTGTTGAAGGAAAGTGAAAACTGAATTCAGCTGCTGCTACAGGAAGGCCTTGCCACTGCCAGGGTAAAGAAGTGAGACGGGGGTGATGATGGTAGGAATAAGACTCCAACAAGAAGCCCATAGGAAGCAAACAGGAAACAGGAAAAATCAAGGCCCTCTCCCTTCTCTGGCCTTACAGTCTATTCCTGATGCTCCTCGTGATAGCCTAACTGGGATTGGCTGGCAACGTAAGGATGTGTTTTGTAAAGGCCCAGCCCCAGCATCACAGAACATAGAAAGGAAGGCTTGGAGCTGAGTGACAGTAGCTTAGTAACTGACATTTAAGTTTGCAGAAGTGACCTCATCTGCAGTGTGAATTGCTTCTGAAACTTAGGTACTTCCTGCAGACCCTTCTGATGGCCATGCTAGTTGATCGCACATCATCTGATGGTCCCTAATGATTTGTCTGAGCCCAAACCCGTACCCCTGGCTAATGATTGGTATAGAAATGACTTTCTCACATCTTATGTGTAACCTAAGAGTTTTATATGCCCTTCAGCAAATTAATTAAATTGGTCCAGTGGCAGTATTTTTAATAAGCCACAGCCACTGGCATTAGGCCTTAGATCCAGAAAGACGTGACAGATTTGGTCCTCTCTTGTCTGCTTCATATCAGAGACCTAGAAGAATTTGTCAAGACTTTAACAAAGTCACTTAAATGGAAAAAAAAAATGCTGAAAAAGGAGCAAGAGAAGTTTGACTGCTTTTACATGCTCAATCAACATTACTCTCGGATGTTATTAGCATCCGAGTGCTTAGCCAGTGCATTTAGACAAGAAAAATAAGTAAGATATATGGATATTAGAAATTGTCCTGATTTGGAGTTTTTGTCATTATCCACCTAGAGAAGCCTATGCGATCAACTCAAACCCTAACAGGTTATTTGAGTTCAGTAGGCAAGCCAGATGTAAGATCAACATGTACAAATCAGTAGCTTTCCCCTTCAAACCAGTTATAACCTATTGTAAAACACAATAATGAAAAGAATTTAAAGAGTTGATTAAAAATATTAAATTTAAATATTAAAAAATTAAAAATAAAAAATTAAAAAAGAAATGCTATTCAGGATGAACTGAGCAGAATGAAGAACATTCTTTAGGAGAAATGTATTCTCTGGCCTCTTCAAGAATCTTTTAATTTTGAAAAAAATCTTTTAAATTCTGTATTTTAAATTCTATGATACTCCATAAAAACAAATACATTCTTGATCATTTATATCAGGGGTTAACAAACTATAGGCCACTGCCAGATCCAGGATACTGTTCATTTTGTAAATAAAGTTTTATTGCAACACAGCCACACATTCATTCATACACGTATCATGTATGGCTATTTTTGTACAATGATAGAGTTCAGTAGTTGCAACAGAGACTCCATGGCCCACAGCGTGGAAAATGTTAATTATCTGGCCCTTTGCAGAAAACATTTGTTGACCCCTCATCTGTTTGATTACATTATAAAATGAGCCCAGTCGTATTTGCATTTGTGTGTCTAATCACATCCATGCCTGAAATGACCGTATTTAACTCTTAATATGCTGTCTGATAAGCAGAACTAACTACTGCCAGTTTAGAATATTCTTAAGCCAAAATAGGAACAGCCATCTTCTTACCACCATTCTATCAACAGTGCCAAGGACAAAACTTATTTCTTGCAGTTCTAACTTTTATAACACTTTCATAGAATAAGATCTGTTTTATAAGTTATTTAGTAAATTGAAAGTGGTTTGATATAATCAAATCAACGTAGTAGAGATCAGTAATATACTACTTTAATTGTCATAGGATAAAGAGAAATATACAAAAGAGGACTTAAGGCAAAATGATATGTTTTTGCCCAATAATGTCGCAGTGTGTGTCCATGCAAATGACTTGCAGTAGGGCTATTAAAGAATACTGGGGAAGACCTGTGTCATTGCATGGCTCTCTCTGGCTCAGACAGAACATACTCAAAAGCAACCTTATCCTAACGGTAAGCATCTTTGTTGTCTTATGACCAGATGGGATGTGAATGTCACATTTTTTTATACTGACCAACAGGTTTATTTTCAGTAACTATAACACTGAATTTGCAATAAATAAATACTAAGAAGCCTTTTAAAATAATTGTATTTTGGCTTTTACTATTTTAATTAATTTTCCTAAAAGTATACAGAACTAATAATTACAAAAACGTTTGTGGTGCAAAAGGAAAATTAGCATTAATGATAATGACAGGGACTAAAGCCATGGCCCATCGTCTTCAAAATAAGATAAAACAAAATCATGTTGACCACCAGTATGCCATGAAACGTGTGAATGCATCTCTTAGCCATAAAGTGTAGGTTTCAGCAAAGTTACATCGTTATTAACTTAATGTTGTTCAATTAAAGTTTTCTAGCAGCTTGAATTTAATTTGTAAGTCTATTTTGGTCTTATTATATAAAGCCCATATGCATAAAAAGTTTACTTCTATATAATGTTAATTATGTTCAAACATAAAACTGGATATAATTAAAGTCAGTAATACTAGGGGCATTGCTAATAACTCTTATTTTCTTTTATAGGGGTTATTTTACTTTTTTTTTATTTGAGTATAGTCGACACAACGTTACATTAGTTTTAGGCATACAACTTAGTAATTGACAAGTTTCTGCATTATGCTGTGTTCACCACAAATGTAGTTACCATCCAACCCATTACATTACTCTTACAGTGTCGTTGACTATTCCTTATGCTGTGCTTTTTATTCCCATAACTTACTCATTCCATTAGAGGTGAGTTTTTAAATGCTGAGGTAAAGCTATATGTTCAGATGTAGAAAGTGTCTAAGATATTATTAATAAAAAAGCAGGATAAAGAATAATGTATGATGCCATCTAAATAAAAAGTAGATATACGTATAAAACATATGCTTGTATAAGCAGACAAAAATCCAGATAAAATATACAAGAAACTCTTAAAAGCAGTTTCTTAGTTGAATAAACTGGGGAGTAAAGGATGGGTTGAGGGAGACTTTTAATACATTTTACATCTTTCTGGAACACTCAGAATTTCTTTTACTGGGTGCATATTACTTTCATAATAAAAAAACAGTTTAAAAACAAATGAGCAAGATGGGGCGCCTGGGTGGCTCAGTCGGTTAAGCGTCTGCCTTCGGCTCAGGTCATGATCCCGGGGTCCTGGGATTGAGTCCCACATCGGGCTCCCTGCTCCGCAGGAAGCCTGCTTCTCCCTCTCCCACTCCCCCTGCTTGTGTTCCCTCTCTCGCTGTGTCTCTCTCTGTCAAATAAATAAATAAAATCTTAAAAAAAAACAAAAACAAATGAGCAAGAAATAGAGATACTATTATACCATCGATTGGCAAAAATATTTTTCTAAGATTTATTTATTTATTTGAGAGAGAGAGAGAGAGAGAGAGAGAGAGAGAGTCCGTGTGGGGCTGGTGGGGGAGGAGCAGAGGGAGAGGGAGAGAGAAACTTAAGCAGGCTCTGCGCTGAGTGCGGAACCTGACGTGAGGCTGGCTCTCACAACCCTGAAATTAGGACCTGAAACAAAACCAAGAGTCAGACACTTAACTGACTATACCACCCAGGCGCCCTGGCAAAAATGTTTTAAATGATAATACACAGGGGTGACCAAAGTGTAGAAAAGCAGACACTCTCATACCTTGTTGGGGAAGTATAGCTATGCATCACATGTGCAACTAAAACAGACAAAAAAGAATAAAGGAGAGTAATAATGGCCCCACGTTGTATTTTATTATTTTTTTCTAATGATCACTTTGTCTCTGCTTATGAAAGTAAGAAATGCTCAGGGTTAAGGTTGTCAGATTTAGCAAATAAAAATACAGAATGCTCAAATAAAATTGAATTTCAGATAAATAATTTTTTAGTACAGTATGCCCCATAAAATATTGGGGACCTACTTATAATGTTTATATAAAATTCAATTTAACTGGGCATCCTGTATTTATCTGATAACCTTGCTCAAGGGAAATACTCAATTCTAGAGACAAGTATGTCAAGGATAGTGAAAAGCACCTGTGTCCCATCCCCCTGAAAACAATGATTAACAATTGCCTGCCTGCCTAACTTGTGGAGTACTTTGTAACAACTACTCACAGCGAGCACTCACTCTGAACCAGGTGACACTTGCAAGAGGCTAAACATTTAGTAAGCAAAGAAAGTGGGAAACCAGAAAAACCTGTTCAAAGGACATTGGGCAAATTTATTTGACCGAGTTAGCATGCCCAGGAATGGAGGAGCCAATGTCAGAGATTCCTGGTGGGACCAGACTGTTACCGTCCTTGAGTTCCAGGAAAGGGGTTTTAGACAAGGAGTCGGTAAACTATGGATCATGGGCCATACCTGGCCCACTGTCTGTTTTTGGAAATAAAGTGTTATTGGAACATAGTCTAAAATCTTTATTATCTGGCCTGTAGTGGGTTGGATTGTGGCCCCCAAAAGGATATGTCCACATCCTAACACCCAGAACTTATTAATGTGAACTTATTTGGAAATCGGGTCTTCGCAGATGTAATTAAGGATCTTGAGATGAGGTCATCCTGGATTATCTAGGTGGGCCCTAAATCTGATGACAAGAATCTTTATAAGAGACAGAACAGAAGAGGCACGGACACAGAGGGGAAGGCCATGTGAAGACTGGGGGGTCGAGACTGGAATCTTATGGCCACAAGCCAAGGAACTCCCAGAGCTCCCAGGAGCTGGAAGAGGAAAGATTCTCCTCTAGAGCCTTGGGAGGGGCTGCAGCCCTGCCAACACCTTGATTTTGAATTTCGGATTTCCAGAATGTGAGAGAATAATTTTCTGTTGTTTTAAGCCACCACGTTAGGGATAATTTGTTAATGGCAGCCCTGGGAAACTAATACATGGCCCTTTATAGAAAGGCCATGTATTGGCTGACCCCTGGTTTGCATATTTTTTGGGAGACCAGAGTTTCTAGTAAATTAATCACAATTTGCCAATTGATCTTAAAGCCTTTTCTGGTTGACCTTTATTCTCCTCTCCCCACTACACAAACACACACAATATGCACGTGTAGACCCTCACACGCACATACTCCACAGACTCTGCATGGGGGCAGCGGGGAGAGCAGCAAGTAGCCTCGACTCATTCCTTCCCCTAACTGCTAGCCTAAATAGCTTATATTATCAAGTCTGATCCCAACGCCCGGCCTTTGAGGGGCTTTGAGAGGGAAAAGCATCCCAGCGGCTAGCTAGGGGACCCCAATGTATTTTTTAAATAGAGTACATAATATAGTATAAATATCATAGTATTATGTGATTTTGGTGTGTATTTACAGCCAAGGAAAAGTCTGTTTTGGAAAAAAAAAAAAAGAGAGGTAAGGTGCATTAAAACAAATTACCCACCAACGTCTAAAGCGATGGTTCAAAAACCCCTGAAAATGCTAACTGGTTTTTTTTGCCTGTATAACTTTCTTTTAATGACTACTTACCAGGTAAGGGAAGAACAGAGAGACTGGTCCTTCCAGAAGAGTGTTCTCAAAGAGTCCCTTAAGAGCTGACTATTACAAATAAAGCTATGGGCAGCTTTAGCCAACATGAGATTATAATGTTAGGAGAAATGAAAATAGTTACCATAGTTACCTGTCTCCCACTGGAAAAAATTAACTGCCTATAGCTACCCCTTGTAGGGGTTTTCTAACAAAGCAGATAGGCATGGTTTTATCTGATAACTTCAGAATGCTGAGGCATCGGTGAAGATTAGTTTGGGGTTGTTAAAATATACTCTCAGTGATGTTGCGACAGTGGTGTCCCTATATACAACCTGTCCTTAAAAGAACAGAAATATCTCTCTTAAGGTCTCTGAGCATTCAGTAATAAATGGAAGGAACTGATGACACTGAATTCCAACTCCTGATACCAGCGGACCTCTTATTTTGTGAAACTTTGGAGCCATGAAATTTCCCTTTGGTTTAATCGACAACTTCTTTGAGGTAAAAGTGACAAAGGGGAAAAATTTTGGTTTAAAACTGAGTCATTTTTTATCTCCATCAAAAAGTTCAGTAAATCATGGTAATTGGGGGGTCGTGGATGTTTCTCAAGTGAGTTCAGCTCAAGTTTCCTTTAATAGAGAATTACTGAGACCAGGCTATGTGCTTATTATTATTCAAAATGGGTGAAGGTACTATACTGTGCGGTCACTTGGGGTGTAATCACTGGTTTCATAGTGGTTTAATGTACCCATTTGGTATTTGGATGACGGATTTACATTTTTTTCACAGATAATGATGCAATTATCTCATTTGTGTTTTCATACTGCTAGAAACTTACAGACTTTATTTCATAGGCACAAAGTATACAGGCTTTACTTCTAATATTTTTCTGATGATATGAGTAATAAGTGTTCATTGTTGAAAGTATGAAAAAATTTTAAAAGCCCAAAGATAAAAATAAACTGTTGTCCATAATAAAAGCCCTGAGTTTAACATGTGGGTAAATCTACTTCCAGTGTTTTCTGTACAGTGTCATATATATTCATAATCCATATATATTTAGTTTATATGTATACAATGTATCAATACGTACAAATTTTAAAAATACAAATGTATTTTACATGCTGCTTTGTAACCTACCACTTTTCACTTAACACAAGGTTAACATTTTTCATGACATTGAAAATTCTTTACAACCTCATCTTTTATTTCTACCTGGGAGTTCACTATATGACTATATCATAATTTCTTTTATATCATTATTTCTTTGACAAAGTCCCTATTGTGAAAAATTTAGGTTGTTTCCAATTTTTTCCAGTTAGAGACAGAGCTCTCAAAAGATGTTGATGTTAAATCTTTGTGTATAATCATGGTTGTTTCTTTTTTTATTCTTTTTTTAAAATTTTTTTATTGTTATCTTAATCACCATACATTACATCATTAGTTCTTGATGTAGTGTTCCATGATTCATTGTTTGTGCATAACACCCAGTGCTCCACGCAGAACGTGCCCTCCTTAATACCCATCACCAGGCTAACCCATCCCCCCACCCTCCTCCCCTC
>NW_027397078.1:32564208-32582121 GCF_003265705.2 Callorhinus ursinus
AAATGGTCCAGTTTCATTCTTCTGCATGGGGCTGTCCAATTTTCCCAGCACCATTTGTTGAAGAGACTGTCTTTTTTCCATTGGACATACTTTCCTGCTTTGTCAAAGATGAGTTGACCATAGAGTTGAGGGTCCATTTCTGGGCTCTCTCTTCTCTTCCATTGATCTATGTGTCTGTTTTTGTGCCAGTACCATACTGTCTTGATGATGACCTCTTTGTAATAGAGCTGGAAGTCTGGAATTGTGATGCTGCCAGCTTTTCTTTTCTTTTTCAGTATTCCTCTGGCTATTCGGGGTCTCTTCTGGTTCCATACAAATTTTAGGATTATTTGTTCCCTTTCTTTGAAAAAAGTGGATGGTATTTTGATGGGGATTGCATTGAATGGGTAGATTGCTCTAGGTAGCATTGATATTTTCACAATGTTTGTTCTTCCAATCGATGAGCATGGAAAGTTTTTCCATTTCTTTGTGTCTTCTTCAATTTCTTTCTTGAGTATTTTATAGTTTTCTGAGTACAGATCCTTTGCCTCTTTGGTTAAATTTATTCCTAGGTATCTTATGGTTTTGGGTGCAATTGTAAATGGGATCGACTCCTTAATTTCTCTCTCTTCTGTCTTGTTGTTGGTGTATAGGAATGCGACTGATTTCTGTGCATTGATTTTATATCCTGCCACTTTACTGAATTCTTGTATGAGTTCTAGCAGTTTTGGGGTGGAGTCTTTGGGGTTTTCCACATACAGTATCATATCATCTGCAAAGAGTGAGAGTTTGACTTCCTCTTTGCTGATTTGGATGCCTTTGATTTCTTTTTGTTGTCTGATTGCTGTGGCTAGGACTTCTAATACTATGTTGAATAGCAGTGGTGATGGTGGACATCCCTGCCATGTTCCTGACCTTGGGGGGAAAGCTCTCAGCTTTTCCCCATTGAGAATGATATTCGCTGTGGGTTTTTCATAGATGGCTTTTATGATATTGAGGTATGTACCCTCTATCCCTATCCTCTGAAGAGTTTTGATCAAGAAAGGATGCTGTAGTTTGTCAAATGCTTTTTCTGCATCTATTGAGAGGATCATATGATTCTTGTTCCTTCTTTTGTTAATGTATTTTATCACGTTGATTGATTTGCGGATGTTGAACCAGCCTTGTAGCCCAGGGATAAATCCCACTTGGTCATGGTGAATAATCCTTTTAATGTACTGTTGGATCCTATTGGCTAGTATTTTGGTGAGGATTTTTGCATCCATGTTCATCAAGGATATTGGTCTGTCATTCTCCTTTTTGATGGAGTCTTTGTCTGGTTTTGGGATCAAGGTAATGGTGGCCTCATAAAACGAGTTTGGAAGTTTTCCTTCCATTTCTATTTTTTGGAACAGTTTCAGGAGAATAGGTATTAATTCTTCTTGAAATGTCTGATAGAATTCTCCTGGGAAGCCATCTGGCCCTGGGCTTTTGTTTGTTGGGAGATTTTTGATGACTGCTTCAATTTCCTTAGTGGTTCTAGGTCTGTTCAGGTTTTCTATTTCTTCCGGGTTCAATATTGGTAGTTGATACATCTCTAGGAATGCACCTATTTCTTCCAGGTTATCTAATTCGCTGGCATAGAATTGCTCATAGTATGTTCTTAGAATTGTTTGTATTTCTTTGGTGTTGGTTGTGATCTCTCCTCTTTCATTCATGATTTTGTTGATTTGGGTCATTTCTCTTTTCTTTTTGCTAAGTCTGTCCAGGGGTTTATCAATCTTGTTAATTCTTTCAAAGAACCAGCTCCTAGTTTTGTTGATCTGTTCTACTGTTCTTTTGGTTTCTATTTCATTGAGTTCTGCTCTGCTCTTTATTATTTCTCTTCTCCTGCTGGGTTTAGGCTTTATTTGCTGTTCTTTCTCCAGCTCCTTTAGGTGTAGGGTTAGGTTGTGTATTTGAGACCTTTCTTGTTTCTTGAGAACGGCTTGTATTGCTATATACTTTCCTCTCAGGACTGCCTTTGCTGCATCCCAAAGATTTTGAACAGTTGTGTTTTCATTTTCATTGGTTTCCATGAATTTTTTTAAATTCTTCTTTAATTTCCTGGTTGAGCCATTCATTCTTTAGTAGGATGCTCTTTAGCCTCCATGTATTTGAGTTCTTTCCAATTTTCCTCTTGTGATTGAGTTCTAGTTTCAAAGCATTGTGGTCTGAAAATATGCAGGGAATGATCCCAATCTTTTGGTACCGGTTGAGACCTGATTTGTGACCTAGGATGTGATCAATTCTGGAGAATGTTCCATGGGCACTCGAGAAGAATGTGTATTCCGTTGCTTTGGGATGGAATGTTCTGAATATGTCTGTGAAGTCCATTTGGTCCAGTGTGTCATTTAAAGTCTTTATTTCCTTGTTGATCTTTTGCTTAGATGTTCTGTCCATTTCGGTCAGGGGGGTGTTAATGTCCCCCACTATTTTGTATTGTTGTCAATGTGTTTCTTCGCTTTTGTTATTAATTGCCTTATATAATTGGCTGCTCCCATGTTAGGGGCATAGATATTTACAATTGTTAGATCTTCTTGTTGGATCGACCCCTTAAGTAGGATATAGTGTCCTTCCTCATCTCTTATTACAGTCTTTGGTTTAATATCTACTTTGTCTGATATAAGGATTGCTACCCCAGCTTTCTTTTGGTGTCCATTAGCATGGGAAATTGTTTTCCACCCCCTCACTTTCAATCTGGGGGTGTCTTTGGGTCTAAAATGAGTCTCTTGCAGGCAGCATATTGATGGGTCTTGTTTTTTAATCCAATCTCATAGCCTGTGTCTTTTGATTGGGGCATTTAGCCCATTTACATTCAGGGTAACTATTGAAAGGTATGAATTTAGTGCCATTGTATTGCCTGTAAGGTGACTGTTACTGTATATTGTCTGTGTTCCTTTCTGATCTGTGCTGCTTTTAGGCTCTCTCTTTGCTTAGAGGACCCCTTTCAATATTTCTTGGAAGGCTGGTTTCGTGCTTGCAAATTCCTTTAGTTTTTGTTTGTCCTGGAAGCTTTTTATCTCTCCTTGAATTTTCAATGAGAGCCTAGCTGGATATAGTATTCTTGGCTGCATATTTTTCTCGTTTAGTGCTCTGAAGATATCATGCCAGTCCTTTCTGGCCTGCCAGGTCTCTGTGGATAGGTTTGTTGCCAATCTAATATTTCTACCATTTTAGGTTACATATCTCTTCTCCTGAGCTGCTTTCAGGATTTTCTTTGTCTCTGAGACTCATAAGTTTTACTATTAGATATCGGGGTGTTGACCTATTTTTATTGATTTTGAGAGGGGTTCTCTGTGCCTCCTGGATCTTGATGCCTGTTTCCTTCCTCACGTTAGGGAAGTTCTCTGGTATTATTTGCTCCAATATACCTTCTGCCCCTCTCTCTCTTTCTTCTTCTTCTGGGATCCCAGTGATTCTAATGTTGTTTTGTCTTATCGTATCGCTTATCTCTCGAATTCTGCCCTCGTGATCCTGTAGTTGTTTATCTCTCTTTTTCTCACCTTCTTTATTTTCCATCATTTGGTCTTCTATATCGCTGATTCTCTCTTCTGCCTCATTCATCCTAGCCATTAGTTCCCCCATTTTTGATTGCACCTCATTAATAGCCTTTTTGATTTCGACTTGTTTAGATTTTAGTTCTTTTCTTTCTCCAGAAAGGGTTTCTCTAATAACTTCCACGCTTTTTTCAAGCCCAGCTAGTGTCTTTAAACTCACGATTCTGAACTCTAGGTCCGACATCGTACTAATGTCCGTATTGAGTAGGTCCCTGGCTGACGGTACTACCTCTTGTTCTTTTTGCTGAGGTGATTTTTTTCTGTCTTGTCATTTTGTCCAGAGGAGAAGAGATGAATGAGAGAACAAAATGCTAACAGGTTAACAACGTCCCCAGCAAATATACTCTATACAAATCAGAAAAGACCTGAAACCCGGGGAAAAGAAAGGGAAAGAACGAAAAAAGAAAGAGAAAGGAAAGAAAGAGAAAAAACCAAAAAGAAAAAGATTAAAAACAAAACCAGAACAATACAAAAAAACCCGAATATGATCAAATATGATCAGGCTAGTGTATAGATCAGTGCCACACACTAGATTTTGGGCGTATTTTGGTCTGTTAGAAGAAAGTGCTTGCTAAAATTTTAAAGGAAGAAAGACTTATATATGTACAAAATAAGGGTTGATACAATGAAGGGATGGAAGATGACTGTAAAGATGAAAATTATAAAAGATTTTATAAAAGGAATTGATACGATAAGAAGTTGTTTGAAAAAAGAAAGAAGAAGATTCAAAAAAAAAAAAGGGAGAGAATGTGATCAGGCAGGAGACGAGAACACAGCCATACACTAGTGATTTAGGGTATATTTTGATCTCTTAGAAGAAACTGTATCTCAAAATTTTAAAGAGAGAACAACTTATATATATATGCCAAAAATATGGGTAACTACTATGAAGGGATAAAATATGACTGTAAAAATGAAAAATGAAAAATGTTTTTTATAAAAAGGGATTGATAAGATGGTTGAAAACGAGAAAAAGAGAAATTAAAAAAACAGTTAAAAAATTAACTTTGAAAAACTAATGAATCATGGTAAAAAAAAGCCATGAATTCTATGTGCAGTATTCTCCTAGCGCTGGAGTTCTCCCGTTCTCCTTGATCGGTAAACTTGGTCTTGGCTTGCTGGCTGTTCGTGCTGATCTTCTGGGGGAGGGGCCTGTTGCCGTGGTTCCCAAATGTCTTTGCCGGAGGCGGAATTGCCCTGCCCTTGTCGGTCCGGGCTAAGCAATCTGCTCGGGTTTGCTCTCAGGAGCTTTTGTTCCCTGCAAGCTCTCGGTACAGCGTTGGAGGACGACAGTGAAAATGGTGGCCTCCCAATCTCCGCCTGGAGGAGCCGAGAACTCGGGGCCCCACTCCTCAGTGCGCCCCCACAGAAAAGCAGTCACTCCCGTCTCCCTGGTCTCCGGCCGCACTCCGTGCTCTCCCGGCCTGTGACCGAGCGTTTCTATCTCTGGCACCCAACCCCGTGTGGAGTCTCCAAACCCAGCAGATCCCTGCGGTGCACTCCTGCGCCGCTCCTCCTGGGGGAGGAAGGGGAGTCTCCCCGGATCTGCCGCTTGTTGGGTCCCTGCTGGGGGAGCAGTGGCCCAACTGTCACCGATCACAGTTTATGGCCACCCCGAGCTGAGAGCCCGCTCCTCGGCTCCGTCTCTGCAGCCGGCTTCCCCGCTCCGATACCTGGGAGCTCTGCCGCACTCAGGCACCCCCGGTCTTTCTGTGACCCCAAGGGTCCTGAGACCACACTGTCCCGCGAGGGTTCCACCCCCCGCTTAGCCACTGGAGCGACGTCCCTCAGTGGAGCCGGCTTCTAAAAGGTCCGATTTTGGGCTCCGCAGCTCTATCACTTGCCAGAAGCGGCCGACGGAGGCCCCCTCCGCCGCCATCTATCCTCCCGAATATCGCCTTGGATTCACTTTTCCGCACGTCCTACCTTCCAGAAAGTGGTCGCTTTTCTGTTCAGAGTGTTGTTACTATTCTTCAATCTCCTGTTGAGTTCGTAGGTGTTCAGAATGGTTTGATCCCTATCCAGCTGAATTCCTGAGACCAGATGAAATCCAGGTCTCCTGCTCCTCCGCCATCTTGCTCCGCCCCCCTCTTTTTTTTAATATTGGATATTTTATTTCTTCCTTTTAAGTCTTTTTATTTATTTATTTATTTGAGAGAGTGAGAATGAGAAAGAGAGAGAGCACATGACATGATAGGGGGAAGGGTCAGAGGGAGAAGCAGACTCCCTGCTGAGCAGGGAGCCCGATGTGGGACTCGATCCTGGGACTCCAAGATCATGACCTGAGCCGAAGGCAGTCGCTTAACCGACTGAGCCACCCAGGCGCCCCATCATGGTTGTTTCTTTAAGAGAAATTTTAGAAAGGAAATTGAGGGTCAATAGATGTGTACATTTTGAGTTTATCTGAACCCCCAAATTCTTTAAATATTCCTTGTCTTTGCAGTATTTTTTTTAAAAGATTTTATTTATTTATTTGACAGAGAGAGGCACACTGAGAGAGGGAACACAAGCAGGGGGAGTGGGAGAGGCAGAAGCAGGCTTCCCGCAGAGCAGGGAGCCCGATAAGGGGCTCGATCCCAGGACCCCGGGATCATGACCTGAGCCGAAGGCAGACGCCTAACGACTGAGCCACCCAGGCGCCCCTCTTTGCAGTATGTTTTAAAGGTTTCTTTATACTGAAATTTCCAGATTGAGATATTGAACATTTTCAGCCCTCCAGAAGGCTCCGTTATGCCCCCTACCAATCTTTACCCACTCCCCACACACCCCAGAGGTAACTTTTATTCTGATTTCTATCACCATGGATTAGTTTGCCTGTTCTTAAACTTCATATAAACAGATTCATATTGTACTATTCTGTGTAAGGCTACTTGTACTCATCACTGTGTCCCTGAGATTCATCCAGGCTGTGTGGTATATAACAGCATTCTTTGTAACTGCTACACAGTAGTCCACTATATGAATTTATATACCATTTATATATCCACTTTCCTGTGGATGGACATTGGGTTTCCAGGTTGGGGCTATCACAAATAAGGTTGCTATGAACATTCCTTTACATACCTTTCCCTGGACATACGCACTCATTTCTCTTGGACTTGCCGGATCATGGAGTAGGCATATATTCAGAACTACATCTTCAAAAAAATGATGGTAGGAAATCACATGGGTAAAGGAAACAACTGGTTAAGCCCCTGAGTACAGGAGTGGATGCTGATAGGTGCCAACAAAGAGGAAGATCTGGTCCCGATCACCTCTGTTGTCCTGGGCACTGAGGCAGCTAGAAGGATGTGTCACGGGGACAGAGTATGCACAAGGTGATAAAGAGCTTGGTCAGTAATATCATTACAAGAAAATTCCCCCAGCCAATTTCAAGACTGCCAATTCCCTGTAAGATGTATGTTTCTTTGGGAAGCAGAAAGAAGAACATTCAGAATGACCAGGAGGTTTGGAAATTTTGGAGCAGACTCCCTAGAGTAGTAGCTAGGACACTCTGAGTTGCTTCTGGCTCAAGACAAGCTAAGTGCCCTTTTATAGCCTTCCTCCATAGATGTGAAAGATGCAAGGCTCTACAGTAATCTAAGATTCTGTCTTTCTAGGAGTCAGTGTGGTTTGATCGCGGTGCTACACGAAGCGCTGATTCATGATAAGATAAGAGGCTGCACTAGAACGTAAATCAATGCACTACTTACTCTAGCGAGAAAATTTTGATACCAAAAAAAAATTAGATGAATTTAACCGTGTTCTTTTCCTTTTTTTTTTTTTTTTAAGATTTTGTTTATTTATTTGACAGAGAGAGCCACAGCGAGAGAGGGAACACAAGCAGGGGGAGTGGGAGAGGGAGAAGCAGACTCTCGTCTGAGCAGGGAGCCTGACGCGGGACCCTGGGATCATGACCCGAGCCAAAGGCAGACGATTAACGACTGAGCCACCCAGGTACCTGAATTAAACCGTGTTCTTACTGATGCAGTTGATTTATATTCTGACACAAGCTCCTTATCTCATCAGAGATCAAGAACGGTTTACTAATAGGCGGCCAGTCTGCAGAGCACATAGACTGTGGGGTAACGCGATCCGCATTCAAACGTCCTCGGTGCCACTCCCGCTCTGATGTTGCGTACATTTGGAACCACCTTAATCCTCAGTCTCCTCATCTGTAAAACAGGAATGACAACAGTACTGAGCATGTGGGGGCCTGTGAGGAACTGATTACAGACAGGCAAAGTGCTTGTTACACAAAATAAGTGCTTCTGCGTTGTGTGCAGGCCAGAATCTAGGAAATGTGACAGGCTCGAGTGTCCTTCAGCAGCTCAATCCTAGCTCTTAACCGAGCAGCACAGGCACCACAAGCAATGGATGAGAAGAACATTTCTAAACTTGCTAAGCGTTTATTACCCTCCTACAGAATAAATTCCACATACTGGATAGCACACCAAGCGTTGCTTTGCCATCCCATTTGAGAAAATAGGCCATCAAATTAGCATATGCCTTCTCCTTATCTCTATGCATTAGGACTATTTATTTACCTGTCTTTCTATGAATTCCTCAAGGTCAAAGGCTTGGATTAATTTTCTTCGTATTTCTTGCACACCTGGCACAGGGTAGACAGTCAACATATTTTTATTGAATGCGTGGAATGGCAGATTCCTGACATTATTAACTAGGAACATAAGAGAGTACAAGCCTTTGTCTACTATAATTGGGCTGACCTTTCCAAATGAATAAGTAATTGCTCTGCATTGTTTGGCTTTCCATGAATCCCAGTTGTTGGTATTTGACAGTTAATTAGGATATGCTAATGTTAAAATGTAAGCACGATTAGGTGTGAGTCAAAGAAAAAAATAGATGGACGGTCACGGGTGGTACGTGATGTATTCAATTTTCACAAGGTCGTTCAAGATTTAGAATCTCCTACTGCTTCTGTTTCTCTGACCAAGCAGAATTTTGATAATCTCTTTCTGCACTATTGGAAGACAGCCTAAAGTTTGGTAGAGTCAGATCCTGGACTCAAACGTACTCCTCAGTGAAAGGTGATAGATCTCATCCAATGTAGGCACCTCTTCACTTTCCCTTGACCTCTTCTGCCTTGCTGATCCTTGGCTAAATGCTTGAGCGGAGAGGCCCGCTCCCATCCCATTGACCTCATCTTCCAACATTGGCTCAGCCTCACCCGCAGGGAGGTCCAGACAGTGCCCAATGCGACAGGACTAACAGAGGCTCTGACTCCCCCCAGCACTTTGGAAGTCAGCTGAAGGGCTGTGCCTTGGGAGCTAGGGCCTGGGGGAGTTAATATGCTGTGGGACAGGCGTTGTGAGGAGGCCGGTGCGCTTTATCCCTTTTGGCTCACAGTTCTATTGTCGACTAAGTTTCAACAATGTAAAAAATCATGTTATTTGCCCTTTATCCGAAAAGAGACATTTCTGTGTGTCTTTGGGTCGAATTTTTCAACTTGAATTTTTTTGCAATGAAAAGCAGAGAGTCGGGGTCGATGATAGAGATGTAAGGCACAAATAGCAATTCCAAGCTACTCATTTTAATCCATATTCTCCAGAAAACAGAGTCTATGAGCTATATGCTACAGACCGTATACAGTCTGTATAGGGCATAAGAGTGAAGGGAAAAGTAAGTGAGGGGCACCTGGGTGGCTGAGTCAGTTAAGCGTCTGCCTTCGGCTCAGGTCATGATCCCGGGGTCCTGGGATTGAGCCCCGCATCGGGCTCCCTGCTCAGCGGGGAGCCTGCTTCTCCCTCTGCCTGCCACTGCCCCTGCTTGTGCTCTCCCTCTGTCTCCCTCTCTGACAAATAAATAAATAAAATCTTAAAAAAAACCACAACTAAGTGAAGCAGGGAACTTTTCTGTCCATAAGCCATTGCTCCGCTAATTCTGAGTGGGACATCTTCTTGACCTTTATTCCCCCCTTTGTTGACTTTTGAAACCCACTTTCCTTTAGAGAAAGCCCCTGAGCTGCCTGGCCATCTCCACCCAACTCAGCATTGCTCTGTGGCTCACATTCTTTGATCCATTGTGTTCTGTGTTGGCGGAGCATTTTGTCTGTAAACTATGGCCTGTTTGGGTTTCTAATTTAATGATTTGTACCCAGTGATGTGTAAACGAACGCATCTCCCCTGCAGTCTGGATATTCCTTGAAAGCAGCAATGTATCCCAGTGATCCCTGTGTCATCTGAGACTGACACAGTCCCTGGCACACGTTAACTGCATTAAACTCTAACAAATACCTTTGAAATAGCCCAGTGTGATGTAGATGTTTCCTGTGTTAGGTAGTAAGAACTAACTGCAATCACAAAACCACCTCCCTAAAAGGATCCCAAAATTGATGAAAGTTTCTGAGCAATGAAGTAAGAGCAAAGCAAATTTTAATTCCTTTTAAATGCAGTTTAAGTACAAATTGGGAGGTATCCAACTGTCCATGACCGATTCCTTTTAATGAAGAGAATACTATTTCAATAGAAAGGAAAAAAAAAATACTTTACAGTGTTAATTAAATAAATCTCTCGCTTATCTAGTACCAAGTATCCAAAACGTTTTATTGTCTGTAGTCATTTATATATTTTTTTGAGCCCTATTGAGTAGTTTTTGTAAGCTTGAGGGAAGAAATGCTATGATTTCAATCTATCCCATCAAAGTCCTTTAGCATTAAACTGTGAAAACCATTATTGAAGTCAGTCTCCGAGCACTGCCATTTTCAGCTTGGAGCTTAGATTATCTTTTAGAAAAGGAAGCCAGAGGTTGTATTGACATAAAGGAAATGTCATTTATGAAATCCCTGCATTAGCCAGGCACTTCTGGGAAGTGACTCATGCTTGGATTTTAGAGGTAAATGTCTGTCTTTGCAGGGAAATGCACATTTGTGTCATGTCATAAAGTCTAATAGTAAGTGGGGATGCCTTCAAGTGGTATTTTTTAAAGAATCTCTGCAGAAGGGGGGCGCCTGGGTGGCTCAGTAGGTTGAGCATCCCACTCTTGACTTTGGCTCAGGTCATGATCTCAAGGTTGTGAGATTGAGCCCGTGTCGGGTTCTACACTCGGTGCGGGGTCTCCTTGGGGTTCTCTCTCTCTCCATCTCCCTCTGCCCCTCCCCCTGCTCGCTCGCTCTCTCAAATACGTTTTTTTTTTAAAGGAATCTCTACAGAAGGACACAATCAACATAATATTGTATGTAGAGTCTAATAAAAAAGTCAGAGATCACACCTGAAGCCACCCTCATCTATGAAACAATAAGAATTTATAGGGCTTAATCGGATATACTGATGAAGTTGTACACTTGAAGATTCATTACTTTGGGCAAAATAAGGTGCCACATTTTTCCAGTTTGCTATTCTAGTATTGAATATAAAACAATTTTGGTGGGATGTTTTCCTCACCAATTTCAATAACAACCACTGAGGACATTTTTGGAAAATCATGAAAAGCATAAATAGAAAATGGCTTATAATCTTATCTCTCAAAAGAATTCTATTAACATTTTGGAGGATATCATTTCAGTCTCCCCATGCCCCTAACCCCCGGTCCCTTGCAAATACATACTTTTCAAAAGACAATAATATCATAACTGCCAGTTACCTGGTTTTTGTTTGTTTTCCCACTTAAAGCAGTGGGTCTCAGCTCTGCCTGTACATGACAATCCCTGGGGAGTGGTTGGGTTTTGTTGTTTTTTTTTTTTTAGATCTTTTTTTAAAATTTATTTTTAACTCTTATGTTTTAATCGAAATAGAGTTGACATACAACGTTATATTCGTTTCAGGCATACAACCTAGTGACTCAACAATTCTGTACATCACACAATGCTCACCACAGTCAGCACCATCACCATCTGGGTGGGGGTGGATGGTAGACGCATCAGGAAGACTCTTGGTTTGAACCAGACTTTTTCAACCTTGGGTGCTCCCGGGGAGGTTTTATATCCAGGCCACATCTGGACCAGTTGTATCAGAAGCTCTGGAGTGGGCACCCCAGTATTTTTTTTTAAAGTTCCCCAGTGATTCCAGGGGGTGGTCAAAGGTTAAGAACCTTGGCCCTGGATGTGGCTTATCCATCAGGCTTTCTTTTATTTTTTTTTTTCCAGAGCCACAAGATTATTTTTATTTTTTTTCATAGTTTTTATTTTATTTTTTCATAGTTACTTTAGCATGGAAAAATATGTTATGCTATGTTGTTATGTTGTGTTATGTTGTATATAACTGTTTTACTTAGAAAATCTCTGCAAAATTCTTTTTCTCCTGAAATTCAAATTTATTAATTTCTAAATATTGAAGTAGCTCTTACTTTATGCCAAGCACTGACCTAAGCACATTAAAACTATTAACCAATTTCACCTTCCAATAACTCTGTGAGGCATTTATTATTATTATTATTCTCATTTGACTGATGAGAAAACTAAGAAGAGTATAAGTAACATACTTAAAGTCTCAGCTAGAAAAGAGCACAGCCACATTTGGAACCCTGACGGTCTGGTTCAGGAGCCCCTACCCTTCAGCACAATGCTACTCTACCTTTCCTCTTCTTTCTTTTTTTAAATTTTTTATTGTTATGTTAATCACCATACATTACATCCTTATTTTTGATGTAGTGTTCCATGATTCATTGTTTGTGCATAACACCCAGTGCTCCACGCAGAACGTGCCCTCTTTAATACCCATCACCAGGCTAACCCATCCCCCCACCCTCCTCCCCTCTAGAACCCTCAGTTTGTTATTCAGAGTCCATCGTCTCTCTGGGTTGGTCTCCCCCTCCGACTTACTCCCCTTCATTCTTCCCCTTCTGCTATCTTTTCTTTTTCTTAACATATGTTGCATTGTTTCAGAAGTACAGATCTGTGATTCACCAGTCTTGCACAATTCACAGCGCTCACCATAGCATATACCCTCCCCAAAGTCTATCACCCAGCCACCCCATCCCTCCCACCCCCCACCACTCCAGCAACCCTCAGTTTGTTTCCTGAGATTAAGAATTCCTCATATCAGTGAGGTCATAGGATACATGTCTTTCTCTGATTGACTTATTTCACTCAGCATAACACCCTCCAGTTCCATCCACGTCATTGCAAATGGCAAGATCTCATTCCTTTTGATGGATGCATAATATTCCATTGTGTATATATACCACATCTTTCTCCATTCATCTGTCGATGGACATCTTGGCTCTTTCCACAGTTTGGCTATTGTGGACATTGTTGCTATAAACATTGGGGTGCACGTACCCCTTCGGATCCCTACATTTGCATCTTTGTGGTAAATACCCAGTAGTGCAATTACTGGATTGTAGGGTAGCTCTATTTTCAACTGTTTGAGGAACCTCCATACTGTTTTCCAGAGTGGTTGCACCAGCTTGCATTCCCACCAACAGTGTAGGAGGGTTCTCCTTTCTCCACATCCCCGCCAACATCTGTCATTTCCTGACTTGTTAATTTTAGCCATTCTGACTGGTGTGAGGTGGTATCTCTTTGAGGTTTTGATTTGGATTTCCCTGATGCCGAGCGACGTTGAGCACTTTTTCATGTGTCTGTTGGCCATTTGGATGTCTTCTTTGGAAAAATGTCTGTTCATGTCTTCTGCCCATTTCTTGATTGGATTATTTGTTCTTTGGGTGTTGAGTTTGATAAGTTCTTTATAGATTTTGGATACTAGCCCTTTATCTCATAGGTCATTTGCAAATATCTTCTCCCATTCTGTCGGTTGTCTTTGGGTTTTGTGGACTGTTTCTTTTGCTGGGCAAAAGCTTTTTATCTTGATGAGGTCCCAATAGTTCATGTTTGCCCTTGCTTCCCGTGCCTTTGGCGATGTTTCTAGGAAGAAGTTGCTGTGGCTGAGGTCGAAGAGGTTGCTACCTGTGTTCTCCTTTAGGATTTGGATGGACTCCTGTCTCACATCGAGGTCTTTCAACCATTTGGAGTCTATTTTTGTGTGTGGTGTAAGGAAATGGTCCAGTTTCATTCTTCTGCATGGGGCTGTCCAATTTTCCCAGCACCATTTGTTGAAGAGACTGTCTTTTTTCCATTGGACATTCTTTCCTGCTTTGTCAAAGATGAGTTGACCATAGAGTTGAGGGTCCATTTCTGGGCTCTCGATTCTGTTCCATTGATCTATGTGTCTGTTTTTGTGCCAGTACCATACTGTCTTGATGATGACAGCTTTGTAATAGAGCAGGAAGTCCGGAATCATGATGCCGCCAGCTTTGCTTTTCTTTTTCAATATGCCTCTGGCTATTTGGGGTCTCTTCTGGTTCCATACAAATTTTAGAATTATTTGTTCCATTTCTTTGAATAACGTGGATGGTATTTTGATGGGGATTGCATTGAATGTGTAGATTGCTCTAGGTAGCATTGACATCTTCACAATGTTTGTTCTTCCAATCCATGAGCATGGAACGTTTTTCCATTTCTTTGTATCTTCTTCAATTTCTTTCATGAGTATTTTATAGTATTCTGAGTACAGATCCTTTGCCTCTTTGGTTAGATTTATTCCTAGGTATCTTATGGTTTTGGGTGCCATTGTAAATGGGATAGACTCCTTGATTTGTCTCTCTTCTGTCTTGTTGGTGTATAGGAATGCCACTGATTTCTGTGTATTGATTTTATATCCTGCTACTTTACTGAATTCTTGTATGAGTTCTAGCAGTTTTGGGGTGGAGTCTTTTGGGTTTTCCACATACAGTATCATATCATCTGCAAAGAGTGAGAGTTTGACTTCCTCTTTGCCGATTTGGATGCCTTTGATTTCTTTTTGTTGTCTGATTGCTGTGGCTAGGACTTCTAATACTATGTTGAATAGCAGTGGTGAGAGTGGACATCCCTGCCGCGTTCCTGACCTTAGGGGAAAAGCTCTCAGCTTTTCCCCATTGAGAATGATATTTGCTGCAGGTTTTTTATAGATGGCTTTTATGATATTGAGGTATGTACCCTCTATCCCTATCCTCTGAAGAGTTTTGATCAAGAAAGGATGCTGTACTTTGTCAAATGCTTTCTCTGCGCCTGAGAGGATCATATGATTCTTGTTCTTTCTTTTGTTAATATATTTTATCACGTTGATTGATTTGCGGATGTTGAACCAGCCTTGCAGCCCAGGGATAAATCCCACTTGGTCATGGTGAATAATCCTTTTAATGTACTGTTGGACCCTATTGGCTAGTATTTTGGTGAGGATTTTTGCATCCATGTTCATCAAGGATATTGGTCTGTCATTCTCCTTTTTGATGGGGTCTTTGTCTGGTTTTGGGATCAAGGTAATGGTGGCCTCATAAAACGAGTTTGGAAGTTTTCCTTCCATTTCTATTTTTTGGAACAGTTTCAGGAGAATAGGTATTAATTCTTCTTGAAATGTCTGATAGAATTCCCCTGGGAAGCCATCTGGCCCTGGGCTTTTGTTTGTTGGGAGATTTTTGATGACTGCTTCAATTTCCTTAGTGGTTCTAGGTCTGTTCAGGTTTTCTATTTCTTCCTGGTTCAATATTGGTAGTTGATACATCTCTAGGAATGCACCTATTTCTTCCAGGTTATCTAATTTGCTGGCATAGAGTTGCTCATAGTATGTTCTTAGAATTGTTTGTATTTCTTTGGTGTTGGTTGTGATCTCTCCTCTTTCATTCATGATTTTGTTGATTTGGGTCATTTCTCTTTTCTTTTTGCTAAGTCTGGCCAGGGGTTTATCAATCTTGTTAATTCTTTCAAAGAACCAGCTCCTAGTTTTGTTGATCTGTTTTACTGTTCTTTTGGTTTCTATTTCATTGATTTCTGTTCTGATCTTTATTATTTCTCTTCTCCTGCTGGGTTTAGGCTTTATTTGCTGTTCTTTCTCCAGCTCCTTTAGGTGTAGGGTTAGGTTGTGTATTTGAGACCTTTCTTGTTTCTTGAGAACGGCTTGTATTGCTATATACTTTCCTCTCAGGACTGCCTTTGCTGCATCCCAAGGATTTTTGAACAGTTGTGTTTTCATTTTCATTGGTTTCCATGAAAGTTTTTTTTAATTCTTCTTTAATTTCCTGGTTGACCCATTCATTCTTTAGTAGGATGCTCTTTAGCCTCCATGTATTTGAGTTCTTTCTGACTTTCCTATTGTGATTGAGTTCTAGTTTCAAAGCATTGTGGTCTGAAAATATGCAGGGAATAATCCCAATCATTTGGTACCGGTTGAGACCTGATTTGTGACCTAGGATGTGATCAATTCTGGAGAATGTTCCATGGGCACTCGAGAAGAATGTGTATTCCGTTGCTTTGGGATGGAATGTTCTGAATATGTCTGTGAAGTCCATTTGGACCAGTGTGTCATTTAAAGTCTTTATTTCCTTGTTGATCTTTTGCTTAGATGTTCTGTCCATTTCGGTCAGGGGGGTGTTAACGTCCCCCACTATTATTGTATTGTCAATGTGTTTCTTCGCTTTTGTTATTAATTGCCTTATATAATTGGCTGCTCCCATGTTCGGGGCATAGATATTTACAATTGTTAGATCTTCTTGTTGGATAGACCCTTTAAGTAGGATATAGTGTCCTTCCTCATCTCTTATTACAGTCTTTGGTTTAAAATCTAATTTGTCTGATAGAAGGATTGCCACTCCAGCTTTCTTTTGGTGTCCATTAGCATGGTAAGTGGTTTTCCACCCCCTCACTTTCAATCTGGGGGTGTCTTTGGGTCTAAAATGAGTCTCTTGCAGGGAGCATATCGATGGGTCTTGTTTTTTAATCCAATCTGATAGCCTGTGTCTTTTGATTGGGGCATTTAGCCCATTTACATTCAGGGTAACTATTGAAAGGTATGAATTTAGTGCCATTGTATTGCCTGTAAGGTGACTGTTACTGTATATTGTCTGTGTTCCTTTCTGATCTGTGCTGCTTTTAGGCTCTCTCTTTGCTTAGAGGACCCCTTTCAATATTTCTTGTAGGGCTGGTTTCGTGCTTGCAAATTCCTTTAGTTTTTGTTTGTCCTGGAAGCTTTTTATCTCTCCTTGAATTTTCAATGAGAGCCTAGCTGGATATAGTATTCTTGGCTGCATATTTTTCTCATTTAGTGCTCTGAAGATATCATGCCAGTCCTTTCTGGCCTGCCAGGTCTCTGTGGATAGGTCTGTTGCCTATCTAATATTTCTACCATTGTACGTTACATATCTCTTCTCCCGAGGTGCTTTCAGGATTTTCTCTTTGTCTCTGAGACTCGTACGTTTTACTATTAGATTTCGGGGTGTTGACCTATTATTATTGATTTTGAGAGGGGTTCTCTTTGCCTCCTGGATCCTGATGCCTGTTTCCTTCCCCACATTAGGGAAGTTCTCTGCTATTATTTGCTCCAATATACCTTCTGCCCCTCTCTCTCTTTCTTCTTCTTCTGGGATCCCAATGATTCTAATGTTGTTTCGTCTTATCGTATCCCTTATCTCTCGAATTCTGCCCTCGTGATCCTGTAGTTGTTTATCTCTCTTTTTCTCAGCCTCTTTATTTTCCATCATTTGATCTTCTATATCGCTGATTCTCTCTTCTGCCTCATTTATCCTAGCAGTTAGTGCCCCCATTTTTGATTGCACCTCATTAATAGCCTTTTTGATTTCGACTTGGTTAGATTTTAGTTCTTTTCTTTCTCCAGAAAGGGTTTCTCTAATAACTTCCACGCTTTTTTCAAGCCCAGCTAGTGTCTTTAAACTCACGATTCTGAACTCTATGTCTGACATCGTACTAATGTCCGTATTGAGTAGGTCCCTGGCTGACGGTACTACCTCTTGTTCTTTTTGCTGAGGTGAGTTTTTTCTGTCTTGTCATTTTGTCCAGAGGAGAATAGATGAATGAAAGAACAAAATGCTAACAGGTTAATAACGTCCCCAGCAAATATACTCTATACAAATCAGAAAAGACCTGAAACCAGGGGAAAAGAAAGGGAAAGAAAGAAAAAAGAGAGAAAAAAAAAGAGAAAAAGATAAAAACAAAAACAGAAAATACAAAAAAAAACTGAGTATGACCAAATATGATCAGGCCAGTGCATAGATCAGTGCCACACACTAGATTTTGGGCGTATTTTGGTCTGTTAGAAAAAAGTGCCTAAAATTTTAAAGGAAGAAAGACATATATGTTCAAAATGAGGGTTGATACAATGAAGGGATGGAAGAAGACTGTAAAGATGAAAATTATAAAAGATTTTATAAAAGGAATTGATAAGAATTTGAAAAAAGAAGATTAAAAAAAGAAGAAAAAAAGGGAGAGAACGTGTTCAGGCAGGAGAGTAGAACAAAGCCGTATACTAGTGATTTAGGGTATATTTTGATCTGTGAGAAGAAACTGTATGTCAAAATTTTAAAGAGAGAACAACTTCTATATATATATGCAAAAATAAGGGTAACTACTATGAAGGGATAAAATATG